>NW_018479977.1:0-6590 GCF_002113885.1 Mizuhopecten yessoensis | reverse complement strand
TTATTCTCTTTATTTCCTCCTTTAAGAAGATTTTACAAACAGAATAATGTAGTTACAATGATAAATTAGATAATAAATGCAAAATCAAATAGATGGTAAGGTAAAATTAGTGCACAACGTAATAAGTTAACATAATAGTAATAGGTTAATCAATTTAAGTACAGTTTACAAAAGAATACATAATTAATAATGTTAAGATTGATATACACAAAAGTATTGAATATTCATTTGAAGTATGCATTAAGCATTTTTGAAATATGATTGACTGATGCCATACGAAATTCTGTTAACTCTAATGTATTCAGTTCATACGTTATATTGCCACCAATCAGTAGGTGAAACAATTCATAGTCTGAATGAGAGTGTAAATATACGCTAAACATAAGTTCACATGCATTAATGACTTGACACCATAACTGATCTCGTAAGTCTTCTGTACAATCACATTGTAAAACTATGTGGGTATATATATCGTTATGCATTTGTCCACATTTATGACATAATTCAGTTTTTTCTGAATGTCTTAGAGATACAATCAATTTCATTATACTACGTATGGCTTCTCTGTTTTGAGGAAATTTCATTATCAATTTCCACAATATATGAGGAGCCAAATTATCATGAACAAATATAAATCTGCAGAAATCGCGGTCACCACTCATTCTCTCCTTCCATGCTTTTTCTTCATATAACTGTACATTATGCTTTACTTTCGCTTTCCATGTACTTTTCACTGGAAATAATCCATTTGATAAATATTCTTGTAATTATTTGTATAAATCATTATTTCTTTAGAACTCTAATGAGAATTCGATCGTGTATTCGTTAGTTCGTGTCAACATGTCACATATCCTAGACATATATGGCTCATATTAAGAAGCTGGTTAAAAATATTATGTAATATCTTAATACGCTTTTGAAATTGAATAATGAACGAGAAAGGAGTGCCGGTGTCATGTGAGGGAATTAACCCTCGCACATCACAGCCGCCATTTTAACTTGTTTATCCTTAAAAAACCTGTATTTTCAGAGCTAAATTATTGAGTTTTGCAATTATTGTAACAACCTCATTTTAAAAACCTGGTTAGAAATATTACCAAATAATGGCATGTATGGTGTTGTTATCTTGACACGAATACTAGAGTGATTGGTATGTAAGGTGTTATTATCGTGACCCGAATACTAGGGTGATTGGTATGTATGGTGTTGTTATCGTGACCCGAATACTAGAGTGATTGGTATGTATGGTGTTGTTATCTTGACACGAATACTAGGGTGATTGGTATGTATTGTGTTATTATCTTGACCCGAATACTAGGGTGATTGGTATGTATGGTGTTGTTATCGTGACCCGAATACTAGAGTGATTGGTATGTATTGTGTTGTTATCTTGACACGAATACTAGGGTGATTGGCATGTATGGTGTTATTATCTTGACCCGAATACTAGAATGATTGGTATGTATGGTGTTGTTATCTTGACCCGAATACTAGGGTGATTGGTATGCATGGTGTTGTTATCTTGACCCGGAATACTAGGGTGTTTGGTATGCATGGTGTTGTTATCTTGACCCGGAATACTAGAGTGATTGGTATGTATGGTGTTGTTATCGTGACCCGAATACTAGGGTGATTGGAATGTATGGTGTTGTTATCGTGACCCGAATACTAGGGTGATTGGTATGTATGGAGTTATTATCTTGACCCGAATACTAGGGGGATTGGTATGTATGGTGTTGTTATCGTGACCCTAATACTAGAGTGATTGGTATGTATGGTGTCGTTATCTTGACCCGAATACTAGGGTGATTGGTATGTATGGTGTTGTTATCCTGACACGAATACTAGGGTGACTGGCATGTATGGTGTTATTATCTTGACCCGAATACTAGGGTGATTGGTATGTATGGTGTTGTTATCGTGACCCGAATACTAGAGTGATTGGTATGTATGGTGTTATTATCTTGACCCGAATACTAGGGTGATTGGTATGTATGGTGTTATTATCTTGACCCGAATACTAGGGTGATTGGTATGTATGGTGTTATTATCTTGACCCGAATACTAGGGTGATTGGTATGTATGGTGTTATTATCTTGACCCGAATACTAGGGTGATTGGTATGTATGGTGTTATTATCTTGACCCGAATACTAGGGTGATTGGTATGTATGGTGTTATTATCTTGACCCGAATACTAGGGTGATTGGTATGTATGGTGTTATTATCTTGACCCGAATACTAGGGTGATTGGTATGTATGGTGTTATTATCTTGACCCGAATACTAGGGTGATTGGTATGTATGGTGTTATTATCTTGACCCGAATACTAGGGTGATTGGTATGTATGGTGTTATTATCTTGACCCGAATACTAGAGTGATTGGTATGTATGGTGTTGTTATCTTGACCCGAATACTAGAGTGATTGGTATGTATGGTGTTATTATCTTGACCCGAATACTAGAGTGATTGGTATGTATGGTGTTGTTATCTTGACCCGAATACTAGGGTGATTGGTATGTACGGTGTTATTATCTTGACCCGAATACTAGAATGATTGGTATGTATGGTGTTGTTATCTCAACCCGAATACTAGGGTGATTAGTATGTATGGTGTTATTATCTTGACTCGAATACTAGGGTGATTGGTATGTATGGTGTTGTTATCTTGACCCGAATACTAGGGTGATTGGTATGGATGGTGTTATTATCTTGACCCGAATACTAGAATGATTGGTATGTATGGTGTTGTTATCTTGACCCGAATACTAGAGTGATTGGTATGTATGGTGTTATTATCTTGACCCGAATACTAGGGTGATTGGTATGTATGGTGTTGTTATCTTGACCCGAATACTAGGGTGCTTGGTATGTATGGTGTTGTTATCTTGACCCGAATACTAGGGTGATTGGTATGTATGGTGATGTTATCTTGACCCGAATACTAGGGTGATTGGTATGTATGGTGTTGGCATCTTGACCCGAATACTAGGGTGATTGGTATGGATGGGGTTATTATCTTGACCCGAATACTAGAATGATTGGTATGTATGGTGTTGTTATCTCAACCCTAATACTAGGGTGATTAGTATGTATGGTGTTATTATCTTGACCCGAATACTAGGGTGATTGGTATGTATGGTGTTATTATCTTAACCCGAATACTAGGGTGATTGGTATGTATGGTGTGCGATTCTATCCCCTTATATAGGCTGTAAGACCCCTTCCGTTAGCGGTTCTATCCCCTTATTTAGGCTGTAAGACTCTCTCCATTAGCCGTTCCATCCCCTTACATAGGCTGTAAGACCCCCGCCATTAGCGGTTCTATCCCCTTACATAGGGTGTAAGACCCCCTCAATTAGCAGTTCTATCCCCTTACATAGGCTGTAAGACCCCCTCCATTAGCGGTTCTATCCCCTTACATAGGCTGTAAGACCCCCTCCATTAGCGGTTCTATCCCCTTACATAGGCTGTAAGACCCCCTCCATTAGCGGTTCTATCCCCTTACATAGGCTGTAAGACCCCCTCCATTAGCGGTTCTATCCCCTTACATAGGCTGTAAGACCCCCTCCATTAGCGGTTCTATCCCCTTACATAGGCTGTAAGACCCCCTCCATTAGCGGTTCTATCCCCTTACATAGGCTGTAAGACCCCCTCCATTAGCGGTTCTATCCCCTTACATAGGCTGTAAGACCCCCTCCATTAGCGGTTCTATCCCCTTACATAGGCTGTAAGACCCCCTCCATTAGCGGTTCTATCCCCTTACATAGGCTGTAAGACCCCCTCCATTAGCGGTTCTATCCCCTTACATAGGCTGTAAGACCCCCTCCATTAGCGGTTCTATCCCCTTACATAGGCTGTAAGACCCCCTCCATTAGCGGTTCTATCCCCTTACATAGGCTGTAAGACCCCCTCCATTAGCGGTTCTATCCCCTTACATAGGCTGTAAGACCCCCTCCATTAGCGGTTCTATCCCCTTACATAGGCTGTAAGACCCCCTCCATTAGCGGTTCTATCCCCTTACATAGGCTGTAAGACCCCCTCCATTAGCGGTTCTATCCCCTTACATAGGCTGTAAGACCCCCTCCATTAGCGGTTCTATCCCCTTACATAGGCTGTAAGACCCCCTCCATTAGCGGTTCTATCCCCTTACATAGGCTGTAAGACCCCCTCCATTAGCGGTTCTATCCCCTTACATAGGCTGTAAGACCCCCTCCATTAGCGGTTCTATCCCCTTACATAGGCTGTAAGACCCCCTCCATTAGCGGTTCTATCCCCTTACATAGGCTGTAAGACCCCCTCCATTAGCGGTTCTATCCCCTTACATAGGCTGTAAGACCCCCTCCATTAGCGGTTCTATCCCCTTACATAGGCTGTAAGACCCCCTCCATTAGCGGTTCTATCCCCTTACATAGGCTGTAAGACCCCCTCCATTAGCGGTTCTATCCCCTTACATAGGCTGTAAGACCCCCTCCATTAGCGGTTCTATCCCCTTACATAGGCTGTAAGACCCCCTCCATTAGCGGTTCTATCCCCTTACATAGGCTGTAAGACCCCCTCCATTAGCGGTTCTATCCCCTTACATAGGCTGTAAGACCCCCTCCATTAGCGGTTCTATCCCCTTACATAGGCTGTAAGACCCCCTCCATTAGCGGTTCTATCCCCTTACATAGGCTGTAAGACCCCCTCCATTAGCGGTTCTATCCCCTTACATAGGCTGTAAGACCCCCTCCATTAGCGGTTCTATCCCCTTACATAGGCTGTAAGACCCCCTCCATTAGCGGTTCTATCCCCTTACATAGGCTGTAAGACCCCCTCCATTAGCGGTTCTATCCCCTTACATAGGCTGTAAGACCCCCTCCATTAGCGGTTCTATCCCCTTACATAGGCTGTAAGACCCCCTCCATTAGCGGTTCTATCCCCTTACATAGGCTGTAAGACCCCCTCCATTAGCGGTTCTATCCCCTTACATAGGCTGTAAGACCCCCTCCATTAGCGGTTCTATCCCCTTACATAGGCTGTAAGACCCCCTCCATTAGCGGTTCTATCCCCTTACATAGGCTGTAAGACCCCCTCCATTAGCGGTTCTATCCCCTTACATAGGCTGTAAGACCCCCTCCATTAGCGGTTCTATCCCCTTACATAGGCTGTAAGACCCCCTCCATTAGCGGTTCTATCCCCTTACATAGGCTGTAAGACCCCCTCCATTAGCGGTTCTATCCCCTTACATAGGCTGTAAGACGCCCTCCATTAGCGGTTCTATCCACTCTCCAGAAGTGGTAATGTCTACCAAGAACTGTGCATCTGGGAATGACTCGTCTAGTTTGGTCTCTGCTATTGTTCATGATTTCGTTATTGTTGTAAAGTTTAGACAGTAAACTGTTAACGTCTAGCTAAGCACACTAACAGCAACCATACGGTATACAAAGATACACGTAGTTTAAAAAAGAAAAATAGTCGGTACATCGAACAAATGTTATAAGAGGGTCACATAAAATTCAATATAATGATAAGTGTGTTCCACTGTATTATCTCTTCAATTAATTCTAGAAATGTCATTCCATATTGTGTTTACATCCGTTTTCATAAGCTACAAGAGGGAGGGGCCTGGATCTGTTTAATTTATTTAACAAGTAGTAATTGTAATGGGGGACCATTACAGAAGTCCCCAAAACCACCCCCATAGTCGCAAAGATGCATCAGAAAAGGATCGCAATGGCATACAACTCATACATATTATATTTGAGTGAAATCGAACAATATCTGAATTTCAACCAATCCGAAGACTCCATGTGGTTGGTATGGCAATGAAAACTATGCGGTTGAATTCGCAGTCATCCAATACCCCTACAAACAAATTTCATCAAAATCTGTATATCTAAATTTCCACCAATCAGAAGCCTTTATGCCGTGTGGTTGCTTTGGCAACGATCTGAAAATAAATACTTAAATGCACAACTACATATGCCCATTATTAAACATGTGAAGTTTCATCAAGATATGCCTTGCGGTTTTCGAGAAAATTAGAAAAGAAGAAGAAGAAACTCAACAATCTTTAACCTTGTACATGTACTGCAATCAAACTCAAAACCAACCTTTTATATGAACCTCAGTCAGTGTCACAATCAACCTTATAAGTGTATCTCAGTCAGAGTCACAATTAATCTTTTACGTGTATCTCAGTCAGTGTCACAATCAATCTTTTACGTGTATCTCAGTCAGAGTCACAATCAACCTTTTATGTGAACCTCAGTCAGTGTCACAATCAATCTTTTACGTGTATCTCAGTCAGTGTCACAATCAATCTTTTACGTGTATCTCAGTCAGAGTCACAATCAAGCTTAAACTTGAATCTCAGTCAGAGTCACATTAAACCTTATATGTGTATCTCAGTCAGAGTCACACTTAATCTTTTACGTGTATCTCAGTCAGAGTCACAATTAAGCTTAAACGTGTATCTCAATCAGAGTCACAATCAATCTTTTTTGTGTATCTCAGTCAGTGTCACAATCAACCTTATACGTGTATCTCAGTCATAGTCACACTTAATATTTTACGTGTATCTCAGTCAGAGTCACAATCAAGCTTAA
>NW_018479976.1:212321-228185 GCF_002113885.1 Mizuhopecten yessoensis | reverse complement strand
TCGTAGAATTGATTTTTTCGCTCTTAAGTGATTCTCAGTGAAAGGCTCCTGTTTGCAGACTATAATACATCACATTAATTTCATACATGAGGTAAATTATCTGCCAGTAAAGATAACTATTTTAAACATAGTTCATTTAATAATTTTGAATTGGGAAGCACATACACACCTCGTGAAAATAAAGCCAGCCATGTTTCAACAATCTTGGTGAAAAACTGAGAGAACAGATATCTGGACAAGATTGAAATGTTGCAGAATAAAAAGGCAATAGTTCTGTGAAATATGACCAAAATCAAATTCCAATTCAGAAAGCACAACTACATGTTGGTGCAACAAAGCCAAGCAGGTTTAAAGACTGTTTGTGTAGAAATCAGGGAGAAGATCTCTGAACAGTTTTGAAATTAAGATAAAATAAAGGGTGATAACTCTTTTTAAAGATTGTCTGAAACATTTTCCAATTTGGAAATCGAAACTATATTTAAAGATAATAAAGCCATCAAAGTTTTAAGAGATTTAATACAAATTAAGGAAATGTTTTATTTTTTTTTCATTTCAGTTTTGCAGTTTTGAGCCTCCATACTTTCTGCTTCACTGACTACATGGACTACTTTCTAGCAAAAAATGGCTGAAAATTTTGGCCAACAACCATCAGGAAATTGTGCCAGTATTTCATTGTGAAGGGATTTTGAGTGAATTCCTTTGTAGGTTTTCATAGACTACAGATTGAAGAAATTAAATAACATTTTTGTGGAATTTTAGGACTTAGCTTGTGTTAGCTAGGGACGCAACCATCCAATGAATTTAAATGTGTTCTCAGAAAGTTTTGAGTTAACTTTTTAAAATTATAATTGTCTATAAATGACAATTATGTTCTAATGAACATTTTGGTATTTGATAAGGGTATGCTTGTTGTTGTTAAAGTGAAATATTTCACTGGGTTGTATATGCAAGTGGATATGCCATATGACTTGTATCTCCCCCTTAACCATGAAATATCGAATATGTCGTCTATTCTAACACGAACAAAACTAGCACTTAAAACATAACTGCATTGGTAACATAACTGCAAAAACAGCGTCTCGGGTCGTTGAAAAGGCGATATGTCCAAATCGAACGACATCATGAAAGACGCCATATTGAATCTTGAGAAAAAAAAAGTTAATCAGATCGAAGAACCTTGCAAGAAATATTTGCATAACGGCCATCTTGAGCTAAATCACTTTTTTGAAGAATATTGGAAAAGGCAATGTTGGGCGAATATTGGCAAAGATTTTTTATTGGTATTTTCACCTTTTAATCGAGCAAAACTGACTCCATATCCCCATCAATGTATCATTTTGTCGTACTGCAATACACTGTCCAGTTGGGAATACTTAAGTGGAGTGATGGCGGTCGTTCACCGCGGCTGTCGGCCCGAGTTAGACATGAATACCGTGGAGATTTCATCACCACAGAAACCGGTGGTGATGGCCGCCCTAATAACATTACAATCACTCTAGATCATTGATTCTGCTGAGGTGTTGTCTAGCTAGCCAGCGACCAGTGTCACCCTGTCGGAAGTCGAGCAATCAAGACTGCACGCTTAACATTGCTTTAACGGTATATCCAGTATTACTTGAAACTCCGCTGGGAGCACTCGTCTGTTGTCTGTCCACACAGATTCGTCAAGATGTCTACAATATGTTTGTATTTTTGAATGACATAGAAAACTGTCATCCTGTTTCATGGTTGTGTAAATGATGTTGGGATGTCTCTGTGTGATTTGTTTGTTGGGCAAGTGTCAAATATCAACACCTGATGAACACTGGGGTTTCGTTAACCGTCAATCTGTACGTGTTTTGTGCTATAGAGCGAGAAGCGTGAATACTTCATGGTATAAGTGAAATCCAAGTTATTTACATAACATCGGAAACTTCATCTGGGAATAGAATACATCTTAGACATAAAGTACAAACATCTGTTTGGTCGGTCCAAATGACACAACTCTATCATTATTTCTCCTACCGAGCTTTATCTTTTACTTCTGACATTGACTTAGTAGCGACATTCTAGGTAGGTAGAAAATCATGAAATCTCAATAAATATTAACTCTGTCATCCTCGACAGAAACCAATTAGTTGTTTCCTTTAAGGTTGACTGTCTTATAATGACTGTATTATTTTACATTATATAAGAATACAAAAGCGGTACGCGAAATCGAAAACCTCATGAATGTTCTGAAATTTTCGGAAGAAACCTTAAAATGTTAACTTTTTTTCTTCTATCTGGACGTGGTGTTAAGCAGTATGTTGAAGGCCAGTGTTATCAATATATAGATGGACGTCAAAGTCAGATGGCGTATAACATTCATCCAAGACAAGACAAATTTAACTACAACCATATAAAAGGGTCTCCGAAACAACTTAATAATACAATTATTATATGATGCATCACACATGTCTCTTCTTTTACGCAGGCAAGGTGTTGCGCTCATAGTATCAATGTATGAAGCATACATTCCACAGTGGGATATTCACAGAAAACAATAATAGTAATTTCGGTAGCTATTTTAGTAGTTTTGTCGATCAAAGTTTCATTCGTTTCTTCTTTACATACACTGCCGAACCGTGATGATCCTGTACAATTAAGAGGCTGCAATGTAGTGTGTCAATGTTTACAACAAATCGGAGTTTGGCAAAAAGCAATTCTGATCTGTTAAACATAAAAATGTAATCACCATTCGTGAAACACTCCGACTGTTTCTATCACCTATTGACATCAGTGCATACACCTTAATGTCAATGTCGGAACAGTGCTTCGGCCAAACTCAGGGAGCCAAACCTGAACATTAGGAAACAAGAATCATTTCAGTTAATGCTTTTCAAAGCTAACTTATTTCACATTTTCTATTTTTGAATTAGTTTACTTTACAAGATTGTATAGGACCTAAGGGAGATATTATCCGGTATGGTCTGTCTCTCTTGTTCGCTATTAAGAGGAATACATGTATGTTGATTATTCTGATAATTAGGTAACGATTCCATCAGAGCAAAGTACTATACTCTGGTCTAAAAGTGATTTCACCCGAGCAAAGACATTACACTGATGACATCAACACTGCTGATGAGTCGGTCGTAAAAGGGGTTGCGTTAGCAGAGTGGTTAAGGCGTCTGACCGTTTTGATCACTATTGCCCTCCACCACGGGGTCGCGGGTTCGAGACCAACGTGGGGCAGTTTGCCAGGTACTGGCCGTAGGTCGGTGTTTTTTCTCCGGGAACTCCGGCTTTCCTCCAATGCCAAAACCTGACACGTCCTTAAATGACCATAGATGTTAATTGGACATAAATACTAACAAACATAACAAACAAATGCCCTTAATCAAGAATCTATGAATTATCGGTGATATTTTGACAGAGGCTGCCAGGGTTGGGGAGCCCTGGGGTCAGCCCCTGAACAATATGGTGTCACAATCTGAGCTTTTAAGAGCAGACCTGCATTTCTGATATAGAAGTCATCATCTCCGAGGTCAGAGATATAAACCCCTGTTTTCCGTCTTTCACGTTAGTTACCCTGACCGTGTGGCGACGTTGGCATTCCGTAGAGCAGGTCAGAGTGAAAGGTTTCTTTTCTAGGATTTGACACTGCCACACAAATTCGGACCAACAGATAAATAGAAGGTCTTTCTCATCAAAGATGTCACTGCGACTGACTGCTTTTGCCGTTTGGGGCGATCCCTCTGCAAGCTCTCGTAATGGAGCAATTTTCAATTAGCTTACTGCTCGTGTAATCCTAATGATTTTCAATGTCAAGACTCAAGAGTGGAGAGCATATTCCTTGATGGACATTCTTGTGAATGTTATGTGTTCCGTGTAAATGGGAAATAGACTGTATAGAATAAAGCTACATTACATTATTTGCAAACACCATTGTTGGGTAAAATATTCTTGATACTGAGAACGAAAATACGACACATTGACGGTAAAGTTGTTGTGTTTGCTATTTGATAAATAGTAGATGTTTACGACAACACACATATATGTTACGGAAGTTGTCGTCCTTGGTACGGCAAGATGGAGAGTTCCACAAAAACGGAAGTAAGACAGATGACTTTGAAACTGGAAAAGCGCCCTTGGTACGGCTTGGTGGAGAGTTCCACAAAAACGGAAGCAAGACAGATGACTTTGAAGCTGGAAAAGCGCCCTTGGTACGGCTGGGTGGAGAGTTCCACAAATATGGAAGTGAGACAGATGACCTTGAAGCTGGAAAAGCGCCCTTGGTACGGCTGGGTGGAGAGTTCCACAAAAACGGAAGTAAGACAGATGACTTTGAAGCTGGAAAAGCGCCCTTGGTACGGCTGGGTGGAGAGTTCCACAAAAACAGAAGTGAGACAGATGACTTTGAAGCTGGAAAAGGACTAGATTGTACACATGAAAATAAACAGTGAGGTGATTATAGAGTTTTCTAGATGTGTATTGAGGAAGAAAGGCGACATAGGAGTGTTGGTATTTGCCAGCACTCGCGCTCACGTAGAACTCCAATCCCACATGTGTTACTCTTTGTTGATTGAAGATTTGAATCGCCACACCGATACTGTGACAGTGGACTAGGATGTATTTATGGTTAATACAAGGGCAATAATTTGTTGTTATGATTAATACCAGGTCAATTATATGTTGTTATGGTTAATACCAGGACAATGATATATCGTAATGGTTAATACCAGGGCAATGATATGTTGTTATGGTCAATACCAGGACAATGATATGTTGTTATGGTTAATACCAGGCCATTGATATGTTGTTATGGTTAATACCAGGTCAATGATATGTTGTTATGGTTAATACCAAGTCAATGATTTGTTGTTATGGTTAATACAAGGGCAATGATACATTGTTGTGGATATAAATCCTTTTTCTAAGCATCTCTTTTATAGTTCGCGCTTAAAAACATATTTAAGCTTACGGAACGAAAGATCTCAATTTGATATTCTGCAATGTTCATTCCGGCTAAGAATGTGGTCTGTGTGAATTCCAATATTGCATGTTTACTTAATCTCGGATTAATTTATATTCCAAAAAAATGTCGTCATGAGTACTTTGCAATCAATAACGTCTGCTGTAATATAAACCTCTCTTCACGTTTCAAGTAATTATTTACGGGGATCATTGATTCCGTCAGGTGCTATGCCATCCATGTCAGGCGATGAACCTACTACTATGTTGAAGCATGCATTGTCTTCTTTCAGTTCAGCCACGATGTGGGTACTGATGCTGGGACAGTCCCACTTCTCTCGAACCTTTCAAACTAAGAGGCTGCGGCAATCTCCTCTTGAGATTAAATGACTATTTCGATACTCGCCCTTGTAACAATTATAAAGTAACCTTGTTTTATATTCATGTGTAAACTAGCAAAAAAGGCCAAAACTTTTAATTAAAAGCAAAACAGTTGCTGAAGTTGTCCTGCAATTTATCGACAGATTTTAAACACGACAGTGGCCGGGTACTGGATGGTTAGTGCAAAAGACAAACACTGTCTTTGGTAATCGTTGCTTGAGTGTAGGCGCTGGGATTGATATTTTTGGTAAATACATTTACTATGTAAGTCTGATTTTGGATCATGAACCTTTTCAACGTTTGGCAATAGATACTGCCGATTTGCCAGGTTTATGGGTAAAACTAAAATGTCGGTATTGGAACCGCTTCTGTTACATCCCTGCAAGCCCAGGAAGTTTCTTGCTGCGCCAAGGCTGTACGTATTGGCAGTGTGGTCCCTTTCTCATATAAATATGTGTTCGTCTCATATAAATATGTCATTGGTACGATTTATTACTAATCTACAATTTGTGGAGCGTTCATGTTTATCTTTGATTGCACATAGCATGGGAGGAAAACCCTTCAGGGTCTGAGAAAGCAGACGTGCCACATTACCGATAATGCATATAAATAATATATATAATGTGATCCTTGAACCACCAAACCGTCTTCATTCTTACAATTTTACATACAAATATGTTCTACGAGTCATTAAATGTTTCGTATATGTTGCATGGTTTTGCGAACGGTCTTTTAAACGAGGCCGTCAATATTGTTCGAAACTCCGAGATAAAAAAAAAAAAAAAAAAAAACAATAAGAGTATCAACGCCTCATGGCAGTGATGTCCTGCCCCTGCCCCAGGATCATGACACAATCTTAGACGTAGCCAATCACACATGACGTCACTTTTAATGACGCTTTCTGAGATTGGTCAAGTATAACATTAAGACAATTTTAGACTTAAGATCATTTCATGATCTCGTGGCCTGCTGTTGATTATATCTAATAAAGAATTTCTACACCCTGTCATAGAATCACCTTCTCGTACAAACGGTTGTCTGTTACATATGATAGTTGAGACAGGTCGCAACCTCAGTCGTGCATCCATCATAACAGCGGCGTCATGGTCTACTTTCCGCCATATCGCTTTCACGTGCGAGAAATTGGACGTGTTGTCATCGACATTTATCGAATGCAACGACGAAGATAACGAAGAAGTCGGTTCAACAAGGGAGCCCTGAAACCTCATTTGTGTATGTTCGTTGGACTAGTTGGCGGCATTCGTTACAATCACATGCTAGTGTTCGTTTAGACGTGTTATACGTTTCCATATAATGTATTTTATACACACTCCTATAAAGGATAAATAGCGCTAGGTTCTGCCGATTTTAATAAACTGTTACTATAAAGACACACTAGGTGACATAAAAGGTAGATATGACTCGATCCCAGAAGAAATTTTTATTGACAAAACGACTGTCTGCTAAGCTTATATAGACCTTACAATAAGTTGTACGGGACGCTGAAACGTCTGTGAAAACACTTCAGGATAAGTAGTAACGTGTTTGTTTGATTGATTGATTGATTGATTGATTGACTGATTGATCGATTGATTGAGTGATTGATTGATTGATTGATTGATTGATTAATTGAAGACTTAATCACTGTAACGATAATGTTGGAATGTTCAGGATATAATACCTCTACACGCCCGGTGAACCTTGCACGAGTTCCAAGGCGCCTTTCCATCATCCATCGTTTGCTGTTCGCTACAAAAGTGCACGTGCGATTTGGGTAAGGATCGGTCATGACATGAACTAAAATCTTGAACTTTCCCTTTATTGATATTCACATCCCTGCGTTCCTTACTCCCTATAGTTTGTTACAAAAAAAAGGAATTTCTTATTATGCTCATTAGTGTTCCTTATTGGTTCATTATCGGTTCTCGCTTTGACGACGTGACATTGTCAGAATTGTACGTAGAATTACTGTACATGACCTAAGTCGTCAATGATACGGAAGATGCTTCTCCTTCTGTCACTTCTGGTCCTGAGATGATTCAACCAACATAAATAAAACATCAGACGATCCTTGACAACGGGACAGCATGAACATTGTTTACTTACACCAGGTTAACACATAGAGGTACCGCTAATAACTAGGTTGAAAATATAAATTTACATGTATTTGATTAAGCATGCGAACAGACAAAATTGACGACGGTGCATGTTTAAGACGGTGGACGAATGTGATGTAACGTAGACACTGTAACGCGATAAGTACAGCAGCTTGGCACATTACCTGAAATCGGAACAATTCTGCTTACATTTTTCTTAAAACAGAAAAGAATAAATACATTTCTTACGAGGAAGGACCTATGTGATTTGACAGAGTAATGCACGCTTATTACACTAAAAATAAGGTTAATCAGGACGCTAGCCACCTCCACCGACCAGTGAGTCTGATATTGATTTCTAAGCCTTTGTCACAGACGGGTTTCTAATTAAAGTCTCTTGGCAGTGTTTTGGGGGTAATTAACTGCAAAATAGAAATTAGTGCTAACCGAACCGTGTAAAATTAGGCGGCTTGAGAGAGGCGAGATTAGGCGCTAGAAAACCGCAGTCCAACTGTTAACGTGTCTGTATACCTAGGCAATACGGCATATTTAAACTAGGATCTGACACACTACGGCGAATATGGCTAAATTACGCCACTGTTGCATACATAAGGGGTATTTACGAACCGGTAAATATTATAGTAAGTATCGCTGTAGCACTATGGGTTAATTTTATTGAAGAAACGCAATGACATTTTGCAGCCGAATCAAATAATTAAAATATTACCCTTAAGATAAGAAAAGTTAATGAGATAATGACTAGATTATATGGAATATGTGATAACGTCAAAGAGAGTAAGGTAGGTTAAAAGACATCAGAGTCTATAGAATAGACCGATGTCTTTCAAAAAGCTAAAATAATGCCTTCGAGTCCACGGAACTGAACAGCGTTTTCATATCCGGGACTCGAAAGTAATTATCACAAATGTGTTTGAAATCGGAGCATTCTATTAAAAAAAGTTCCACTTTAAATGGAATGTCACATGCGTGGCATGCAGGTGGATCTCCTAGTTTTAAAATATACGAATGAGAAGAATGAGTGTGCCCAGTGCAGAGCAGAGAGAGGACTCCCTCTCTACGGTCTTTGGGACTGGGAACACATATTTCAAGTTCCGGTTGTACTGTAAAACGTTTGTTGCAGGTCATTTTACATTTCTTTAAGCTATGAGATGTGGTTAAGTAAGGTTTTGTTTGAGTGAGTTTTTAGGACCTCGTAACTGTTAACTTTGTAGGACAGATAGAGAGTCTAAACAAATGGTTGCCTTTTTAATACGGTGTTCATCGATATATTGGTAGTCGAATTGAAGTGCAAGAATTAGCAGAACAGCAGGCTGCTACCACTTTTTGACCTTCTTTGGAACCATCGGTTTTCAGCTATGTTAGTCAACTTTATGTTGAGTTCCTGCAGGGGATTTGAAATTCGGATGCCAAATGTTGGCAAGAGTTTTTGGTATTGCGTAAAGATGTTTTGGTATTTAAGGTTGAATACTTGTTCGAAAGCAGGATTTTTTGGGTTTTATTGTAATTGAGCTGCACGCTGTAATGCCAGTCTTTTCCTTCTGTCATGAAGGCATGGTTCATTCACTTCCACGTAAAGGCTTCTGACAGGTACTGTTCGAGAAACCCCAAGGGCTAGACGTAGCATTTGGTTATGGATTGGGTCACTTATCTTTCAGATACTTTATACGTGGTATGAAAAAGAGTTTCGAATAAATAAATAGACCGAGATTTTTTTTTTTCTCAACAACAAGAATTTTAAGAAACCTGCAAGATTTGGGCCATTGTGTGCTTTTCGTTTCTGACAGAAATGCATGACACAGTTTTGGATTTAGAAAATTTGAAGCCGTTTTAGTCACCCCAAATTTGTAATTTGTTTAAACTGTGTGAGCTGTCGAATAACGATCCTTCTGTTGACTAACCAAGATACTTGACTATGTCATTTATTTGAAAACCAAAAAGGGTCTTTTGCTATATACTTTTTGCAAATGCATCAGCAATTTCAGACTTTGTTTTTATTAATAAGGTGGGATGAAGTTGCCTTTTTTATTTTCCCTCTTATTTTCCGAATCGTGTCTCAAAACATTTTTTAGAGAATGTCTTCTCTTCGAAAAAACCTTGGGATACATATTCTCTCCAGCTATTTCTTTTGACAATTTTAACCTTTGCCAGTAAAATTTGAAAAGCACTGTAATTTTAGGCAGCCGGGCAGTTCAAATAGCGTCTTAAACCAGCTGCCCGACTACTGCTTGTTTGAAAAGATTCGTCTGATGAAAGAAACTTCGAAGGTTCGGAGCGGATTTTGGTATCGATGTTTTGGCAACAGAAGTTAATGTTTCAATACAGGTTTTGATTGGGTCTTCGAGGTTAGAAATAATTTCTGTAGCAAGTTCCTTGTTGCACATGTGTTGGAAATGAACCCAATCTGCCTTGTGTACATTCCATCGAGGTAGAGGATGATCAAGAGGATCACGAATATTGTTAAGAAAAATGTTGAAGTGATCACTCCGAAAAAGATCATCATGTATCCTCCGGTCATTAATCAAGAAGAATGGAAGGATGACATAATGACAGATCAATATGGGTAAGAGAGCCCTGTAGCAGGGTGTAAATATGTGGGGAGCTTATTGTTATATAACACAAATTACGTTTATTAATGAATTTCTCAATACGTCTTCCTCTCTTATCTATGTTTCGGGAACCCCACAAACTAGTATGTTCATTAAAATCTTCGCGAATAATAAACGGCTTTGTCAGTTGTGAAGCAATGCTCTTCCATTTATCACGTCGAGAAGTATTATTTGCAGGAAGTTAAATGGAACAAATGGTTATTTGTCTGTGAAAGTTACACAAATAGCACGAGCTTGCAGGGCCGTGTTAAACTTGGCCTGTCTATGAGGGGTATTTTTATTGACTGCTACGGCGGCGCCACCTGTTGCTCTGTTACCTGTAGTCGGGATAGTGCAATAAAGCGAGTTGTTTCTTAGAGTGATAGGGTTTTTCAGCATTAATTCTTGCAAACAGAAAATGGATTGATTGAATCTGTTTGACATATTCTGAAACTCTTCTATTGCCTTTAATCCGCGTAGGTTCCATTGAACTATAGTGTTACTCAATGTTTAACACTTTGGCCCGATTTTAATGGAGTTGGAGAGCGAATCACTGGGTCATTTGTATCACTGGGTCATTTGTATCACTGGGTCATTTGTTTCCATTTCATCAGCGTCGAGGTTCACTTAAAACACTAAATTTGTTGATGTTCTTTTCAAGTCTCCTTTATCATAGGCATTATTTATATCTGGTTTATGGCCAGCCGTGCCCCTGTTTATTCGGAGGTTTCCCTGGTCTGTTTGTCTGTTGTCTGTGTCATCTGACCTTCTTTGAGATGAAGGTACGGTGTATGTGCGAAAGGTTTCGAAATTGATTTTGTAGGTTTTTCTCCTGATGAGGAAGGTGTGCTCTTTGATGTGGAAGATTTTGTTTCTGATGGCGATGGTGGTTTGTTTGTTTGCGATGATGGTGGTGGTTGTGATTTTGTCGAGGAGCTATTTTGTTGGTGTCGTGAAGATGTTTTTTCTTATGGATGTGAAACGAGTTGGGTCTCCTGTGATACCTTCCAGGCTCTGTTGGTCAGCCAAACCTGGGACTAGTGTTCCCCAGACAGGTATGTCCTCAGAAACCAGAACTGTCGCTGACTGTGACACAGGCAGGACAGTATCGAGACGAAGCAGCATGCTTTCCCTCGCAGTTTACGCAACGCTCGTTGGCAATATCACAGTCTTCACGATCGGTGTGGCCTTCGCGACCACAATACTGACACACTTTTGTCTAGATGACCATACTTCTGACAGTTACTAATGGACTAGGGATGTAGACGGTGACGTTGTATCGTTGGAAGCCAATGTTTACATTTGGTGGAAGTGTTGGTGTTGAAAAGGTAGTAACAAATGTGTGTGGGGACGATTTTTCCTTGTTTCCTCGTCAAGATCTGTCTAACTTCAACGACTGGGACCCTCTCATCCTTGAAATACTCCAGAATGGCACTCTCATCGTAATTGCGCAAAGCTGGACACCTGACTATTCCCTTGTTGCAATTTAGTAAAGAGTTTGGTTTCACACTGACGCTGCGACCTGGTAGAATTCTGGAGATTTAGCGCCTGTTGTCGGCGATAATCCTCGATCAGAAGATCGCCTGACTCCAAAGGTATGACGGATTTCACATCGCCAGCGATGCATTGAATGCCCTTCCTCAACAGGAGAGGGGACAGTGATACTGCGGTGTTGCCGCTCAGAGTTGAGGACATCACCAAGAACTACGGGGAAGAGTTTTCTGTGGGTTTGGTAGGTGATTATACTGCATGTTTGGAAGGTGATTGAACTGCAGTTGTTTCTTTATTTTCATTGCCCATATGCGTGTTACTTTGATTCGATATTTGTGCCCCCACTTACTTTGGAGCCCAATACGTGGACACTGATATGAAGGCGGATATCCAGCGCCACAGTATCCGGGATACACAGAATAGCTACTCGTCGGATTACTCTTACGATTGACCCTATGCCACTGCCTTCTTGGAAATATCGATACCAAGGGCTCGGCGTGACCAGCCGATTGGTGCTAGAGGGCATCCAGTGCGCAAATATCACAACCCCGAAATGATCATACACACACGGAGGGTCAAAGCACCCAGCCTCGAGACGTGGACACAGCTTTCATGGAGGTCTTATATACTGTATATATTATACTCAATGAATAGATATGATATGATGATATATACTACTGGTACTAAATAACTCCATATGATATGATGATAAATACTACTAAATAACTATATATGATATGATGATAAATACTACTAAATAACTCCATATGTTATGATGATAAATACTACTAAATAACTATATATGATATGATGATAAATACTACTAAATAACTCCATATGATATGATGATAAATACTACTAAATAACTATATATGATATGATGATAAATACTACTAAATAACTCCATATGATATGATGATAAATACTACTAAATAACTATATATGATATGATGATAAATACTACTAAATAACTCCATATGATATGATGATAAATACTACTAAATAACTATATATGATATGATGATAAATACTACTAAATAACTCCATATGATATGATGATAAATACTACTAAATAACTATATATGATATGATGATAAATACTACTAAATAACTCCATATGATATGATGATAAATACTACTAAATAACTATATATGATATGATGATAAATACTACTAAATAACTCCATATGATATGATGATAAATACTACTAAATAACTATATATGATATGATGATAAATACTACTAAATAACTCCATATGATATGATGATAAATACTACTAAATAACTCCATATGATATGATGATAAATACTACTAAATAACTCCATATGATATGATGATAAATACTACTAAATAACTCCATATGATATGATGATAAATACTACTAAATAACTCCATATGATATGATGATAAATACTACTAAATAACTATATATGATATGATGATAAATACTACGAAATAACTATATATGATATGATGATAAATACTACGAAATAACTATATATGTTATGATGATAAATACTACTAAATAACTCTTTATGATATGATGATAAATACTACTAAATAACTATATATGATATGATGATATTTACTATTAAATAACTATAAATGATATGATAATATATACTACTAAATAACTCCATATGATATGATGATAAATACTACGAAATAACTATACATGATATGATGATAAATACTACGAAATAACTATATATGATATGAGGATATATGCTACGAAATAACTATATATGCTATGACATAGCAAGACGTGTGTATACCTGAGGCAGAGTAATAAATTAAAGAGGGGTTTTAAATTCGAATCCATTTTAAGTGAAACTTCACGTACATGTAATTGGTACCATATCTATTTTAAGATATCCTGCGAAAGGGGAAGTCCTTTAAGAGCTGATATAAATTTCGACATTGCCCCAGCACAATCTTTCTTTTGTGTTTGCCTTTCTTTGACCTGGACCGATTTGTCTCGTCAAAATCTACATTTCTGTGAAAAAGCAATCGGTGTCTTTCACAGATTAAGAAGCAATCATATGTGTGTGGTGATGTTGACACCAGGAAGTGATCGTCTAGCAGTGTTGGGGAGGCTGGACGTGACGTAATCACCCCTGTAACCATATAGACACACATCTTGTGACTACCACCTATCTCCCACGAGATCATATTACCACCCCACACTAACGCTTCCAGTCATATTAGCCACCTTACCACGGCTTCTTACTCTCAAAACCAAAACCTTCCATTTCGAATTTTATCCTTTTTATGAAATCTTGTTTCAGTTTAGTTTTTTTCAATACGACTTTCATTTAGTAGCAGGAGGAAAAGGGAAAGATAGAAAAAATGAAAACTTAAGTGGTTTTATCTACGTGATCAGGGTGTATTTTTATCTATGTTATAAGGGTGTTTTTTTATCTACGTTATCAGAGTGTATTATTACCGATACGTTATCAGAGTGTATTTTGACTGACCTTATCTGGGTGTCTGTTATTTACGTTATCAGGGTGTATTTTCATCTACGTTATCAGAGTGTATTTTTATCTACGTTATCAGAGTGTATTTTTATCTACGTTATCAGAGCGTATTTTTTATCGACGTTATCAGGGTGTATTTTTATCTACGTTATCAGGGTGTATTTTTATCTACGTTATCAGGGTGTATTGTTATCTACGTTATCAGAGTGTATTTTTATCTACATTATCAGGGTGTATTTTTTATCTACGTTATCAGGGTGTATTTTTTATCTACGTTATCAGAGTGCATTTTTTATCTACGTTATCAGGGTGTATTGTTTATCTACGTTATCAGGGTGTATTTTGATCTACGTTATCAAAGAGTATTTTTATCTACGTTATCAGGGTGTATTTTCATCTACGTTATACGGTGTACGGTGTATTGTTATCTACGTTATCAGGGTGTATTTTACATACGTTTTCAGGGTATTTTTTATCTACGTTATCAGAGTGTATTTTGACATACGTTATCAGAGTGTTTTTATCTACGTTATCAGGGTGTATTTTCATTTACGTTATCAGGGTGTATTTTTATCTACGTTATCAGAGTGTATTTTCATCTATGTTATCAGGGTGTATTTTGACTTACGTTATCACCGTGTATTCTTATCTGCGTTATCAGGGTGTTTTTTATCTACGTTATCAGGGTGTTTTATTTATCTACGTTATCAGGGTATATTTTGACATACTTTATCAGGGTGTATTTTTATCTACGTTGTCAGTGTGAATTTTTGTCTACGTAATCAGGGTGTATTTTAATCTACGTTATCAGGGTGTATTTTTATCTACGTTATCAGGGTGTTTTTATCTACGGTATCAGGGTGTATTTTTTATCTACGTTATCAGAAAATATTTTTATCTACATTATCAGAGTGTATTTTATCTACGTTATCAGGGTGTATTTTATCTACGTTATCAGGGTGTATTTTTTTCTACGTTATCAGGGTGTATTTTTGTCTACGTTATCAGGGTATATTTTATCTACGTTATCAGAGCGTTTTATTTATCTACGTTATCAGGGTGTATTTTGACATACTTTATCAGGGTGTATTTTAATCTACGTTGTCAGTGTGTATTTTTATCTACGTAATCAGGGTGTATTTTTATCTACGTTATCAGGGTGTATTTTTATCTACGTTATCAGGGTGTTTTTATCTACGGTATCAGGGTGTATTTTTATCTACGTTATCAGAAAATAATTTTTTCTACGTTATCAGGGTGTATTTTTGTCTACGTTATCACGGTATATTTTATCTACGTTATCAGAGTGTATTTCAATCTACGTTATCATGGTGTATGTTTATCTACATTATCAGGGTGTATTTTATCTACGTTATCAGGGTGTATTTTATCTACGTTATCAGGGTGTTTTTATCTACGGTATCAGGGAGTATTTTTTATCCACGTAATCAGGGTATACTTTTCTCTCATTATCAGGGTGTATTTTTATCTGCGTTATCACAGTGTATTTTTTCTACGTTATCAAGGTGTATTTTTATCTGCGTTATCACAGTGTATTTTGACTTACGTTATCAAGGTGTATTTGTATCTACGTTTTCAGTGTGTTTTTTATCTACGTTATCAGGGTGTTTTTTATCTAAGTTATCAGGGTGTAATTTATCTACGTTATCAGGGTGTAATTTATCTACGTTATCAGGGTGTAATTTATCTACGTTATCAGGGTGTATTTTTACTTAAGTTTTCAGAGTGTATTTTATCTACGTTATCGGTGTGTTTTTTATCTACATTATCAGAGTGTATTTTTATCTACGTTATCAGGGTGTATTTTATCTACGTTATCAGGGTGTAATTTATCTACGTTATCAGGGTGTATTTT
>NW_018479976.1:140561-206645 GCF_002113885.1 Mizuhopecten yessoensis | reverse complement strand
TTTTTTATCTACGTTATCAGGGTGTATTTTATCTACGTTATCGGAGCGTATTTTTTATCCACGTTATCAGGGTGTATTTTATCTACGTTATCAGGGTGTATTTTATCTACGTTATCAGGGTGTTTTTTTATCTTCGTTATCAGGGTGTATTTTCATCTACGTTATCAGGGTGGATTTTGACTTACGTTATCACAGTGTATTTTTATCCACGTTATCAGGGTGTATTTTCATCTACGTTATCAGGATGTATTTTGACTTACGTTATCACAGTGTATTTTTATCTGCGTTATCAGAGTGTATTTTTATCTACGTTATCAGGGTGTATTGTTATCTACGTTATCAGGGTGTATTTTCATCTACGTAATCAGAGTGTATTTTTATTTACGTTTTCAGGGCGTATTTTTTATCCACGTTATCAGGGTGTATTTTCATCTACGTTATCAGGGTGTATTTTTCTCTACGTTATCAGGGTGTATTTTCATCAACGTTATCAGAGTGTATTTTTATTTACTTATCAGGGCGTATTTTTTATCTACGATATCAGGGTGTTTTTTCATATACGTTATCAGGGTGTATTTTGACATACGTTATCAGGGTGTATTTGTATCTACGTTGTCGGTGTGTATTTTATCTACGTTATCAGGGGGTATTTTTATCTACGTTATCAGGGTGTATTCTGATGTGTACATTAACCAGCATTTCCCGGGTCTGCTATTTATTGCCCTGGTCTGCCACAACAATAAAACAGCATTTCACGTGTCTGTTATTTATTTCCCGGATCTGTCCCAAAGAACCAGCATTTCCGGGGTCTGCTTCCTATTGCCCTTGTCTGCCACAAAAATTAAATAGCATTTTTCCGGTCTGTTACTCATTAAATTATCCACTTTTCCTGGCTTATCAAAGATGAGATTCAACTTTTTCCACGTTTGCAATTCATCTGAGTGTACATTTTTCGTGTTTCGCAGCTGATTCCTGTAGTACATGTTAGTCTTTGAGCCACTGCTGTAATTTTTTACGTTCATCACCAGTGACAACTACTGTTTAGATTTATAGATGTGAATACCTTACAGAGGTTGCAAATGACCTTATTTGACAGGTTAAATAGCATATAAGAGTGTCACAGCCTCCAGTTGTTGTCAATGGTAATTTCCAAGGCGAACCGGCGAGCAAAACCCTTTGACTCTTTACCGCTTATAAATATGCTATCAGCTTTATATGTACAAATTTTCCGAATACAATACCTATAGAATTTATTAAATACAAATCTGTCAGTATTAACACATTTAAGTTATTCAGAGGCACTGTCTACATTTTAACACGATTAGACTTAGATTAGGGATTGCAATCGTATGAAAAACTTGCTGCTCATTTTATGTACATTTGTAGTTATGCGAGCCCGACACTTCTCTGTATCCTTTCTCATTGGACCAGACATTCAAATGAACTTTTCCCTTTCCCGCGCCTGACAATCGTCCGAAGATGAACTTATCCCTTCCCGCGCATGCCCGTTGTCCCAGGATCAACATCTTCCTTCGAGCGCCTCTCACTCGTCCTAGAGCAACATCTCTCTTCCCGCGCCAGTCAGTCGTCCCAAGATCAACCCCTCCCTTCCCGCGCCTGCCAATCGTACTAGGATAATTGTATCCCTTCTTGTGCATGCCCGTCGTCCTCAGATCAACATCTTCCTTCTCGCGCCTCTCATTCGTCCCAGAGCAACATATCCCTCCTTGCGACAGCCAGTCATCCTATGACCAACTTATCCCTTCCGCCTCTCAGTCGTTCTAAGACCAACCTCTCCCTTCCCACGCCTGTCAGTCGACCTAAGATCAACCTCTCCCTCCCCACGCCTGCTAGTCGTCCCAAGATCAGACTCTCCCTTCCCACGCCTGCCAGTTGTCATAAGATCAACCTCCCCCTTCCCACGCCTGCCAGTCGTCCTAGGATCAAATTATCCCTTTCTGCGTCTGAAAGTCGTCCTGAGATCAACTTATCCCTTCCCCAGGCCTGTCAGTCGTCCGAAGATCAACGTATCCCTTCCCCGCGCCTGCCAGTCGTCCGAAGATCCACCTCTCCCTTCCTGCGTCTGCCAGTCGTTCCAAAATCAACATCTCATTCCCATTCGTCAGCCACCTTTGTCGCCGTTTGTTCAGGTATCATATCAGTTGTCCGGTGTGTTATATTTCACTTATGTTACAAAAACCGTGTATAAATATACAGATCTGACAAATCTTTAAAACTACTTGATAGATGTCACTGATTAGTGTCATACTTTTGATTCACGCTCAAACATCACCGAACAGTGTAGGTAAGTAGACGCTTAGACGTGCGCTGTGTTGTCTCTAATCAACACTCGGCCTATAGCATCTCGGCCAAACGTCGGCAGCCGTGTGGCAGCATACGCACGCTCTACAGAAATATCTAACACATATACACAGCAGATGAGAGTATTGAATAAACGAAAACTTCTTCTAAGAGCATACACGGACAGTGGTCAATGTTTGACATATGGTCAAGAATCCGAGAGTAGGTGGACTGGTTAGAGGAGTAATAGACTTTGATAGCGGACAGCTCGGCTGGCACAGCGCTGGTTATTGGTAACCGTCACATCCGCATATTGTGCATTAATCATTTTGGCAGCGCGAGGTGTAGGTCCCGCTGTGAACTTGTACAGGTTCCTATAGCGGGAATGCATGATCGAAAACAGGAGGTCTGCCACATAATTGAAGACAATTATTCGAAAAACGCGACAATCGGGGACAAGAGTTCGGTAACGTATGCGATCGAAGAAAAGAGTTCGACAACGCACGATCGAAGACACGTGTTTGGCAATTAGTGACGTTGTGCCGCCGGTAATTGTGTTTTTATCATTTGTGTTAACGGTCGTTGGACCTGGTGTATGGTTATTTTCCCTGGATATGTAGCCCCGTACAGCAACATACGGTCTGGGTACGTGCTCATATAGCAGTCCGAAGCTGTCACTTTGGAGGTGGTTGTTTTACAAACGTCGAATATTAGTGTGTAAATTAGTGCCTTGTAAATGGAATAACACGTCATTCAGCACACGTACCGTTCACGACGGACCATCTAAGGACATTTACATTCAAAGGTAAGTACGTACTACAGGCTTGCACTTAAACTAGGCAAGATAATTGATTTATTTTTGGCCAAGTGACGCCTTACCACTGTATAATATTTAGGATCAAGCTCAATCATCTGTTTCTAGCGTAACAATCATTCTTCATTCATGGTTGTAGTAGGTTCAGAAGGTAATTTAATGAATGAAAAGTGTTTTCTGTGTTGCGGTCATACTCTACTTGCAGTAGGATCTTACACCACCTGTAAGACATAGAACGGCATAACGAAATGATATGCTATAGCAAACAGCCCATGTACGTTTATCATATGTGTTATTTAATAAATGTTTGTCAAAGGATGTTAAACTAAATCAAAAGGAAATAAGAATATAGCAGAAGAACCATATAAATCTGAAAATCGATTAAAATTAAAGAGATTGAAGAGCCTTTCAGTCATAAACAAATTTAAACACACTGATATGACAGCCAAGCATTCTAAGCTCCTCGGAAATCTCCAAATCAACGTTAAACTGTAATGGACCAATCTCAGCCTCCATTTCACGACGGTCAGTAACAGGGAATTAGGGAGAAGCGTTTCCATATTGACCTCGAAACAGGAACCGTTTAACTGAATTGTGCACGCTATCAAAAAGTATCAACCAGTGTCACCTTTACGAAAGTGTTCGCTGTTTTGTAGGAGCAACACTGAAGCGGAAATATAGTATGCTTAGAATTCGCTAAGCGGCCTGCATAGCCGTCTTGAACAAGAAACGAATATTTTGCTCTAACCAATCAAAAACGCTGGTATGGTGAATTCACCATTAGTCTTGTAACTAATACAAATATTTGACGTAAATACCACTGCCTTTACCGAATAATTTTCTATAACACTCACTGTCTGTGAATACCTGTGGTATAATTGTACGAACTACTGGTTGTCTGTAACCTGTCTGTAGCTACCACTGTCAAACGTATAAATGACACCTGTCTGTATATATTACCTGACTATTACTATAAACTGTCTTTAATCATCACCTGTCAATAAAACTACCACCTTCCCAAGCCTATAACTGGTCCATGTCACTAACTATTACCTGTCTATAATTACAATTTGTCCAAACATATCCCTGACCCCTGTCTATAGTTTCATCTGTCTAGCTATTACCTGTGTACAACTAGCACCTGTCTATGGGTTCATCTGTCTAGCTATTACCTGTGTATACCTAGCACCTGTCTATGGGTTCATCTGTCTAGCTATTACCTGTGTATAACTAGCACCTGTCTATGGGTTCATCTCTCTTTAGTTATTACATGTCTATAACTATCAAATGTCTATACAGTGTAGCTATCACCTGTCTATAACGAACACCTGTCTATAATTTGATACCTATCTATAGCTACCTGCTATGCCTGCTACTTATACATCTTTTTATAACCACCACTATTATAACTTTAATCATCAACCTGTTTAAACTACCAGTATTATAACAATAACTATCAACCTGTTTATAACAACCACAAATTTTAACAATAACCATCAACCTGTTTATAACCACCACTATTACATCCATAACTAAAACCTGTTTATTACCACCACAAATTATAACTATAACGATCAACCTGTGTGTAACCACAACTATTATATCTATAACCAACATCTGTTTATCAGTACCACTATTACATCCATAACTTAAACCTGTGTATAACCACCACTATTAAAACTATAACCATCAACCTGTTTATAACAACCACTAGTTATAACTATAACTGTCAACCTGTTAATAATGACCACTAGTTATAACTTTAACTGTCAACCTGTTTATAGCCACCACTATTTTAACTTTAACCATCAACCTATTTATAACGACCACTAGTTATAACTTTAACCATCAACCTATTTATAACGATCGCTAGTTATTACTATAACCAACAATCTGTGTATAACCACCACTAGTTATAACTATAACCAACAACCTGTTTATAACCACAACTAGTTATAACTTTAACCAACAACCTGTTTATTACCACCAGTTATAACTATAACTATCAACCTGTTTATACCCACCAGTTATAACTATAAACAACAACCTGTGTATAACCAACGCCAGTTATAACTATAACTATCAACCTGTTTATAACCACCATTATTATAACTATAACCAACAACCTGTGTATAACCGCCAGTTATAACTATAACCAACAACCTGTTTATAACCACCACTATTATAACTATAACCAACAACCTGTGTATAACCACCAGTTATAACTATAACCAACGACCTGTTTATAACCACCACTATTATAACTTTAACCAACAATCTGTGTATAACCACCACTATTATAACTATAACCAGTAACCTGTGTATAGCCACCACTATTATAACTATAACCAACAACCTGTTTATAACCATCAGTTATAACTATAACCAACAACCTGTGTATAACCACCAGTTTTAACTATAACCAACAACCTGTGTATAACCACCAGTTTTAACTATAACCAACAACCTGTGTATAACCACCAGTTTTAACTATAACCAACAACCTGTGTATAACCACCACTAGTATAACTATAACCAACAACCTGTGTATAACCACCAGTTTTAACTATAACCAACAACCTGTGTATAACCACCAGTTTTAACTATAACCAACAACCTGTGTATAACCACCAGTTTTAACTATAACCAACAACCTGTGTATAACCACCACTAGTATAACTATAACCAACAACCTGTGTATAACCCCCAGTTATAACTATAACCAACAACCTGTTTATAACCATCAGTTATAACTATAACCAACAACCTGTGTATAACCACCACTAGTATAACTATAACCAACAACCTGTGTATAACCGCCAGTTATAACTATAACCAACAACCTGATTATAACTATAACCAACAACCTGTGTATAACCACCAGTTTTAACTATAACCAACAACCTGTGTATAACCACCACTAGTATAACTATAACCAACAACCTGTGTATAACCGCCAGTTATAACTATAACCAACAACCTGATTATAACTATAACCAACAACCTGTGTATAACCACCAGTTTTAACTATAACCAACAACCTGTGTATAACCACCAGTTTTAACTATAACCAACAACCTGTGTATAACCACCACTAGTATAACTATAACCAACAACCTGTGTATAACCACCAGTTTTAACTATAACCAACAACCTGTGTATAACCACCAGTTTTAACTATAACCAACAACCTGTGTATAACCACCAGTTTTAACTATAACCAACAACCTGTGTATAACCACCAGTTTTAACTATAACCAACAACCTGTGTATAACCACCAGTTTTAACTATAACCAACAACCTGTGTATAACCACCAGTTTTAACTATAACCAACAACCTGTGTATAACCACCACTAGTATAACTATAACCAACAACCTGTGTATAACCACCACTAGTATAACTATAACCAACAACCTGTGTATAACCACCACTAGTATAACTATAACCAACAACCTGTGTATAACCACCACTATTATAACTATAACTATCAACCTTTTTATAACGATCAATAGTTACAAATATAACCAACAACCTGTTTATAACCATCAGTTATAACTATAACCAACAACCTGTGTATAGCCACCATTATTATAACTATAACCAACAACCTGTTTATAACCATCAGTTATAACTATAACAAACAACCTGTGTATAGCCACCACTATTATAACTATAACTAACAACCTGTTTATAACCACCTGTTATAACTATAACCAACAACCTGTGTATAACCACCACTATTATAACTATAACCAGTAACCTGTGTATAGCCACCACTATTATAACTATAACCAACAACCTGTGTATAACCACCACTATTATAACTATAACTAACAACCTGTTTATAACCCCCTGTTATAACTATAACCAACAACCTGTGTATAGCCACCATTATTATAACTATAACCAACCCACCACTAGTTATAACTATAACCAACAACCTGTTTATAACCACCACTATTATAACTATAAACAACAACCTGTTAATAACAACTAGTTATAACTATAACCAACAACCTGTGTATAACCACCACTATTATAACTATAACCAACAACCTGTGTATAACCACCATTATTATAACTATAACCAACAACCTGTTTATAACTACCACTATTATAACTTTAAATAACAATATGTTTATAAGCACCATTATTATAACTATAACCAACAACCTGTTTATAACCACCACTATTATAACTATAACCAGTAACCTGTGTAAAACCACCAGTTATAACTATAACCAACAACCTGTGTATAACCACCAGTTATAACTATAACCAACAACCTGTGTATAACCACCAGTTATAACTATAACCAACAACCTGTTTAAAACCACCACTATTATAACTATAACTAACAACCTGTTTATAACCACCACTATTATAACTATAACCAACAACCTGTGTGTAACCACCATTATTATAACTATAACCAACAACCTGTTTATAACTACCAGTATTATAACTATAAATAACAATATGTTTATAAGCACCACTATTATAACTATAACCAACAACCTGTTTATAACCACCACTATTATAACTATAACCAGCAATCTGTGTACAACCATCAGTTATAACTATAACCAACAACCTGTGTATAACCACCCCTATTATAACTATAACCAGCAATCTGTGTACAACCATCAGTTATAACTATAACCAACAACCTGTGTATAACCACCACTATTATAACTATAACCAGCAATCTGTGTATAACCATCAGTTATAACTATAACCAACAACCTGTTTATAACCACCACTATTATAACTATAACCAACAACCTGTTTATAACCACCAGTTATAACTGTATGAACCTGTAAGCAGTGTACTTACTTCGATGGTATTTAGTGGCTAGGAATCCCAGAATTATCGGGCTCAATCTAGTATCACCACACTAAATCAAAAACACCAATAAGATTTAAACTAGATTAGAGCTGAGTAATTATTTTCTAGCTTGCTAGCTGTACGAATGATTGTCACTGGTGTGTTGTATTATCACTGACTATATGGCGACCATTGATACGATCCCCTCCCCCCGGGAGGCTGCCTGTTTATTTGATACATTACACGTTGTTACGACTGTCAACACGTATCTACTCAAATCGATTTTCTTCTCAAGATGTTTCAGCTACTTGTGCCCTTACAATGTAACAAAAGTCCATCGCTCTAGTATTCCGAACGGTGATGCTGAATGTGAACAAACCATCCTAGGTCCGTTGCAAGAGTATTGCGAACATTTCAATCAGTGTACGAGATGCAGTGCCCGAGACGCCTTCCAGCCCTGATTGCTGTGTTCACATCAGTGAAAGACCCAATTCGCCGCCAGACGTTTCCTGTCTTACGGAGCTCAATTGAAGCCATTCTGTAATTCTGTCCATTCATACAAACGAGATGTCCGAATGCTTCACCGCTATCTCAAGTACACGGTTCTTAGAAATATATTCTGCAATATTAAAATGTTCATATGCGAAATCCCATCTCTATGACAAAACCGTATTTAGAAATCAGCGTGCGCCTGACGCTTAAGAAAGCACGGTGTTTACATTAATTGGCACTTTAGTTTTAAAACGTTGTTGAAAACACGATCTTGAAGATATGTCTCACTCAATAAAACGATTTGTGAGACCTGACAAGCCCTGTTCTATAACTGCTAGCCATGTCAGTACACGGCATACATGTACGCCACAGAGATAGGCATCTTGTGCATTCGTGAACGCGTGTGTGCGGTTGAAATGCGCACCTTTGTTATAGCACCTTACTTCCGGATCCACCAGTTAAAGTAATTACAGTGTAAAACGGCAAAGACGTTATTGAGTGTTACGAGGAAGTGATTATTGGGCTAGGGAGAACTATGGTTAAAGATTGATGACTTTACCAGTTCTTAAGTAAGTTGTTTAATTGTCTTGCAGAGAATTTGTTTCTCTTAGGAGTCAATAACCTATTTATAATGTAAAACATATTGTGTAATTTGTTTAACTACAATTTTTCTAACAAGGTAATAGGTTTTGCCTCCGAACGTTAGGGATTAATCGAGCTGCAGCTTATATTGGTAATTAGATATTAATTGGGGTTTTGTGTGATGAATAGTGCACACCTCTCAGAGCTGTTATGTTCATTGGAATTATTCCTTTATATCTCTCATGTAATCGTCTCCAATTAGGTGTAGAGAGCGGGGATAATGTTTACTTCATTGTCATTTACGGTAGTCTAGTGGTAGGACGCCGGGCTCCTGACCGAAGGGTTGCGGGTTCGACTCACGTCACGACACTGTGTTGTATCTTTGAGCAAGATACTTTACTCCGCTTGTTCCAGTCTACTCAGCTGTAAATAAGTACGTGGTTTGGCAATGCTAGAACTGTTGAATGCTAGCTGTAAGCGCCGAAATGACATCACCGGCTGTATGCTCCCAAGGGAGTTGAGAAAGATGTTGGCTGGTTGCAAATTCTCTATAACCACGGATAATAATTTGTGAACCGCTTTGAGACGACCTTCAATCTAGGTTGTGATAAAGCGGTATAAAAGAACCTCGAATTATTATTATTATTATTATTATTTATTAAAAGAAGAAAGGGAAGGGGTGGGTGTCCTTTATTTAAGTATAAAGTGATGTGTCTGAAAGAACCAAACCTCAGGTATCCGTCAGGCTGTCTTTCGCCTATACACAGTTTTAAGAATATATATGTTAGTACTTCGCCCGAACACACAGAGATCGTGGAGCAGCCTAGCCTATGTCAGTGTTGTGTCCTGGTTTTCTCTTCATACAAGCTCAAAGCCTTGAAGCTCTGCAATACAAAGAAAAATCATTTTCCACTAAATTAAACACCCCGAGGTTTATCTTTCCTATCTGGAAGCGGTGTAATCAAGTCTACAAACTGATGTACAGAAGATGGATGTAAACATTATAGTATAGATAAATATAACGCAGCGATTCCAATTATGATTCCTGACGACAGATTGTTATTGGTACATATTCGGTAACCTTCAGAAATAATTAAGCTGTAGTGATGACACATAAACACACATACACATTATTTGATGCCAGTTAGCCTTGCATCAAAATGTTCTACATTTAACTCAATATATAAACCTAGCTTTCTATTCTCAGGATACTGAGAGAGCTAATCTAAAAAGAGGATCCATAACAAACACAGAGACAAACGTCACTCAGCTCTATCTATATAACCAGAGACAAACGTCACTCAGCTCTGTCTATATAACAAGAGACAAACGTCACTCAACTCTGTCTATATAACCAGAGACAAACGTCACTCAGCTCTATCTATATAACCAGAGACAAAGGCACTCAGCTCTATCTATATAACCAGAGACAAACGTCATTCAGCTCTATCTATATAACCAGAGACAAACGTCACTCAGCTCTATCTATATAACCAGAGACAAACGTCACTCAGCTCTGTCTATATAACAAGAGACAAACGTCACTCAACTCTGTCTATATAACCAGAGACAAACGTCACTCAGCTCTATCTATATAACCAGAGACAAACGTCACTCAAATTAAACTACAAATGCTGAGAGACACGTCAATTTATCAACAAACACAAAAAACGTCACTCCAATTTATCTACAAACACCGAGACAAGATTCACTCCACTTTATCTACAAACACCGAGACAAGATTCACTCCACTTTATCTACAAACACTGAACCAAACGTCACTCTACTTTATCTGCAAACACCGAGACAAACGTCACTCAACTTTATCTACAAACACTGAGACAAAGTCACTCTAGTTTATCTACAAACACCAAGACAAACGTCTCATAACTTTATCTACAAACACCGAGACAGACGTCACTCCACTTTATCTACAAACATCAAAACAAACGTCACTCCACTTTATCTACAAACACCGAAACAAACGTCACCCCACTTTATCTACAAACACCAAGGCAAACGTCACACCACTTTATCTACAAACACCAAGACAAACGTCACTCCTCTTTATCTACAAACACCAAGATTAAAGTCACATAACTTTATCTTCAATCACCGTGACAAACGTCACACCACTTTATCTACAAACACAAAGACAAACGTCACATAACTTTATCTACAAACACCGAGATAAAAGTCACTCCACTTTATCTACAAACACCGAGACAAACGTCACTCCACTTAAACTACAAACACCAAGACAAAAGTCACTCCACTTTATCTACAAACATCGAGACAATTGTCACTCCACTTTATTTACAAACACCGAGACAAACGTCACTCCACTTAAACTACAAACACAAAGACAAACGTCACTCCACTTTATCTACAAACACCGAGACAAAAGTCACTCCACTTTATCTACAAACACTGAGATAAAAGTCACTTCACATTATCTACAAACACCAAGACAAAAGTCACTCCACTTTATCTACAAACACCGAGACAAACGTCACTCCACTTTATCAACAAAGACTGAGATAAAAGTCACTTCACATTATCTACAAACACCGAGACAAACGTCACTCCACATTATCTACAAACACCGAGACAAAAACCACTCCACTTTATCTACAAACACCGAGACAAAAGTCACTCCACTTAAACTACAAACACCAAGACAAAAGTCACTCCACTTTATCTACAAACACCGCGACAAAAGTCACTTCACTTAAACTACAAACACCGAGACACTTGTCACTCCACTTTATCTACAAACACCGAGACAAAAGTCACTCCGCTTTGTCTACAAACACCAAGACAAAAGTCACTCCACTTAAACTACAAACACCAAGACAAAAGTCACTCCACTTTATCTACAAATACCGAGACAAACGTCACTCCACTTTATCTACAAACACCGAGACAAACGTCACTCCACTTTATCAACAAACACCGAGACAAAAGCCACTCCACTTTATCTACAAAAACCGAGACAAACGTCACTCCACTTTATCTACAAACACCGAGACAAACGTCACTCCACTTTATCTACAAACACCGAAACAATTGTCACTCCACTTTGTCTACAAATACCGAGACAAAAGTCACTCCACTTTATTTACACACACCTGGTACGAGGACAGTTATTAGCTACATGTATACTTATATGTACCTCTCATACATTGCATTATTATGATTTTGATCATTACTGTCTCAAATAAAATTTGTGTTTGAATGAGCAAGAAATTCAAGTAGGATCACAATTATGGTTTTACGAATGCAACCTGAAGGATACCGGAATACATCGAATTTCACTCATGTACTCTGAAGTACACCAGATTATAATGCAGTATACTGATGTATATCAAAACACTGCATTACACTGAATAACACTGAAGTACATCAATTTATACTTAAGTATACTGAAGAACACCATTATGTACTGAAGTACACTGAAGTACATCAGATTATACTGAAGTATACTGAAGTACATCAGATTATACTGAAGTACACTGAAGTACACCATATTACACTGAAGTACACCATTTAATACTGAAGTATACTGAAGTACATCAATTTATACTGAAGTACACTGATGTACACCATATTACACTGAAGTACACCATTTTACACTGAAGTACACTGAAGTACATCAGATTATACTGAAGTACACTGAAGTACATCAGATTATACTGAAGTACACTGAAGTACATCAGATTATACTGAAGTACACTGAAGTACATCATATTAAACTGAAGAACACTGAAGTGCACCAGATTATACTGAAGTATACTGAAGTACATCAGATTATACTGAAGTACACTGAAGTACACCATATTACACTGAAGTACACCATTTTACACTGAAGTACACTGAAGTACATCAGATTATACTGAAGTACACTGAAGTGCATCAGATTATACTGAAGTACACTGAAGTACATCATATTATACTGAAGTACACTGAAGTACATCATATTAAACTGAAGAACACTGAAGTGCACCAGATTATACTGAAGTATACTGAAGTACATCAGATTATACTGAAGTACACTGAAGTACATCAGATTAAACTGAAGTACACTGAAGTACATCATATTCAACTGAAGAACACTGAAGTGCACCAGATTATACTGAAGTATACTAAGTACATCAGATTATACTGAAGAACACTGAAGTACACCATATTACACTGAAGTACACCATTTTATACTGAAGTACATCAGATTATACTGAAGTACACTGAAGTGCATCAGATTATACTGAAGTACACTGAAGTACATCATATTAAACTGAAGAACACTGAAGTACACCAGATGATACTGAAGTACACTGAAGTACAACAGATTATACTGAAGAACACTGAAGTACATCAGATTATACTGAAGAACACTGAAGTACACCATATTACGCTGAAGTACACCATTTTATACTGAAGTACACTGAAGTACATCAGATTAAACTGAAGTACACTGAAGTACATCATATTCAACTGAAGAACACTGAAGTGCACCAGATTATACTGAAGTATACTAAGTACACCATATTACACTGAAGTACACCATTTTATACTGAAGTACATCAGATTATATTGAAGTACACTGAAGTACATCATATTCAACTGAAGAACACTGAAGTGCACCAGATTATACTGAAGTATACTAAGTACACCATATTACACTGAAGTACACCATTTTATACTGAAGTACACTGAAGTACATCAGATTATACTGAAGTACACTGAAGTACACCAGATTATACTGAAGAACACTGAAGTACATCAGATTATACCGAAGTACACTGAAGTACATCAGATTATACTGAAGTACACTGAAGTACATCAGATTATACTGAAGTACACCAGATTATACTGAAGTACACTGAAGTACATCAATTCGTCGGAGTCAACAGAGCAATGCATTAACATTGATTACTTGGCGACGTGTGTTTGTTGATGGAGTGACTGACACTCCTAAGAACGATAATAATGGCTTAATTAGACTCTCCATGAACCAATCAAGTTGGTAATTGTATCAAAACAGCATTCGTGGATGCCGCTAGAATCCGCACATGAACAGAAAGACCACAATATCTGTATCAGTGGAGGGGAGACTCCATACCTTACTGAACACATTTTACTGCAATGCTGATGAATTTTGGCGAGGGATTGAATTTAATAAATATGCGAAGGAAAAACAATTTGCAGATAAAATAACCCAATTATTTGCACCTATAGTGTGAGAAATGGAACAGGAAAACAATTTACTATTATCATTACCAAAATTATCAGAAAGAATACAGTGTTAAGCGATGTTAAACCCTAAAATATCAGCATGTAAACAGTACTATGGGGTGTTATACCAGGGAAAACAATCTCGATCGCAGTCCGATTTTCTTTTCCAACCCACCAACAAACAGTGACGTCAACACACTAAACTTGTCATCATACACGGATGTTCACTACTCTATCATTACTACCTACATGTACCATTAACATCTAACGCTTTTCCCAAACTGTCCCGCTCTAAGAAACAGGTAATCAATTATTTTACGTAGTTATGGCCCTTCATGAAAAAATCAGTGTCCGGATATATCCTTCACAACTGCTGAGCCATTTTCAACAGAAGTTTTCAGATATGATAACTTCCCCCTGATGTTGTGCATCCAGGTATATGTGTTCATTCCAACCCTTTATATTGAGCTATGGCCCTTTATTGAAAATCCTTAGTCAATCTTCTAAACTACTGGACCGATTTCAACGATAGTTTACAGATATTGTAACTACCCTCTGACGGTTTGCATCTATGAAGTATTTTTTTGCATTCCGACGCCTTTTACGGAGTTATGGCCCTTTATTGAAAAGTTCTTGTCCGGACAACTTCTTCCAAACTACTAGGCTGATTTCAGCAAAACTTGACAGATATGATAGCTATCCTTGTCATCATGTAGCTGCGTACCTCCTATTTAATTTTTTGTTTGTTTAATCTCAATTTAGGAACATTTTTTTGAGTGAATGATATCTATATATATTTCCAATTTTTGGATATGGTGCCTTGTGGGGCATGACTTATTTTGTTTTCGTCAACACATCCCCTGCAAATGGGGACAAAATTCTGTTGTGAAACCCTTGTCTAGAGGAAAATTTGCTGTATTTTTTTGAAAGCTGCTCGGAAAATAGAGAAATCATTACAGCTTTAGTATAGGATGGTAATTAATTAAGATTAAACAGTAGTTAGCTACAGGTATACCGAGACAGTGTATACAAACAGTAGTTAGCTACAGGTATACCGAGACAGTACTAGTGTATACAGACAGTAGTTAGCTACAGGTATATCGAGACAGTGTATACTAACAGTAGTTAGCTACAGGTATACCTAGACAGTGTATACCAACAGTAGTTAGCTATAGGTATACCGAGACAGTGTATACAAACAGTAGTTAGCTATAGGTATACCGAGACAGTGTATGCAAACAGTAGTTAGCTATAGGTATACCGAGACAGTGTATACTAACAGTAGTTAGCTATAGGTATACCGAGACAGTGTATACTAACAGTAGTTAGCTACAGGTATACGTAGACAGTGTATACCAACAGTAGTTAGCTATAGGTATCCCGAGACAGTGTATACAAACAGTAGTTAGCTATAGGTATACCGAGACAGTGTATACTTACAGTAGTTAGCTACAGGTATCCCGAGACAGTGTATACTAACAGTAGTTAGCTACAGGTATACCTAGACAGTGTATACTAACAGTAGTTAGCTACAGGTATACCGAGACAGAGTATACCAACAGTAGTTAGCTACAGGTATGCCGAGACAGTGTATACTAACAGTAGTAAGCTACAGGTATGCCGAGACAGTGTATACCAACAGGAGTTAGCTACAGGTATACCGAGACAGTGTATACAAGCAGTAGTTAGCTACAGGTATGCCGAGACAGTGTATACAAACGGTAGTTAGCTACAGGTATACCGAGACAGTGTATACAAGCAGTAGTTAGCTACAGGTATGCCGAGACAGTGTATACCAACAGAAGTTAGCTACAGGTATACCGAGACAGTGTATACCAACAGTATACCAACAGTAGTTAGCTATAGGTATACCGAGACAGTGTATACCAACAGAAGTTAGCTACAGGTATACCGAGACAGTGTATACTAACAGTAGTTCGCTACAGGTATGCCGAGACAGTGTATACTAACAGTAGTAAGCTACAGGTATGCCGAGACAGTGTATACCAACAGAAGTTAGCTACAGGTATACCGAGACAGTGTATACCAACAGTATACCAACAGTAGTTAGCTATAGGTATACCGAGACAGTGTATACTACAGTAGTTAGCTATAGGTATGCCGAGACAGTGTATACCAACAGTAGTTAGCTACAGGTATGCCAAAACAGTGTATACCAACAGTAGTTAGCTACAGGTATACCGAGACAGTACTAGTGTATACAGACAGTAGTTAGCTACAGGTATATCGAGACAGTGTATACCAACAGTAGTTAGCTACAGGTATACTGAGACAGTGTATACTAACAGTGCTTAGCTACAGGTATGCCGAAACAGTGTATACCAACAGTAGTTAGCTACAGGTATGCCAAAACAGTGTATACCAACAGTAGTTAGCTACAGGTATGCCAAAACAGTGTATACCAACAGTAGTTAGCTACAGGTATGCCAAAACAGTGTATACCAACAGTAGTTAGCTACAGGTATGCCAAAACAGTGTATACCAACAGTAGTTAGCTACAGGTATACTGAGACAGTGTATACTAACAGTGCTTAGCTACAGGTATGCCGAAACAGTGTATACCAACAGTAGTTAGCTACAGGTATACTGAGACAGTGTATACTAACAGTGGTTAGCTACAGGTATGCCGAAACAGTGTATACCAACAGTAGTTAGCTACAGGTATACCGCTACAGGTATACCGAGACAGTGTATGCAAATAGTAGTTAACTACAGGTATGCCGAGACAGTGTATACCCACAGTAGTTAGCTACAGGTATACCGCTACAGGTATACCGAGACAGTGTATACCAAAAGTAGTTAGCTACAGGTATACCGCTACAGGTATACCGAGACAGTGTATACCAAAAGTAGTTAGCTACAGGTATGCCGATCTTTACTGAATCTATGACATTCATCTTAATCAAAACAAGATAATAGATCAGTGTCGACCGTATTAAGAACTCAAAAAGTGTTGAAAAAGTACAATGAGAATAAGACCAATATGTTTCCGAAGGGTAAGCACTTTTTTTTATCTATGACACTCGCAAAATCTAGGTCAAAACGACGACACTCGCCAAATCAAGGTCGAAACGAAATTACGTCACGTCCTCAATGCAAAAAAAAATACCATATTTCCAAATAAGGTTGCCGAGAGCCCTTTTTATAAGCCTGTCTGTCAGGAGTCGACGTCTCCCACGTTATCATGATATTCAAAGGAGCAAGCTCTGACGTAGGAGACTATTTAATGTCCTTGATTTAACATTCGAGATATATAATAGACGTGGGCAACCGATTTCCTGTAATTTGAAGACACCACATCGTCCATACACCTAAAAGTTTGGAACAGTTCTGGTAAGCTCTTCAGTCTCGAATAAAAACAAAACAAATGTTTCCAAATGAATGTCTACAATCTGCGGCAAAATTTGCCAACGAATTGAGCTAAGCTAGTGTGCGCCGGGACTTACGATTTCATCCTCAGTATATTTATTTCTTCTTTCGGTCGATTATTTTCATAAAATATCTTTAGAACTGTAAATACCCATTTATTTATACCGTAGTTTGCCTTCCTGGGGAGAGAACGCCCTCGTGAAATGAGGAAGAAAGCGTTCCTTCAGTTTGGACGGTTGCAGCCTGAATTCAGTTGCTGAATGTATTTACTTTTGCTTGAAAGCCTCTATTCGGTCGTCTGCTTACACGACCAAACATGATATTGATGAAATCAGCTGCGGCGGGCCATCTAGACTAGATATGACTGAAGAGTGTTTCAGCAAGCAAACCTGAGTGCTAATGTATTGCTTTTCATTTCCATAATTGTGTAACATTTAAGTGTGATTCTAACGTTATCGACTTGTGCTCAAATACGGCACTGTTTGGACATAGAACTTATAAGCAGTTAAAAGATATAGAAAATACTCAAATCAAGTGTTAATGAGCCTCTCATTACAATATATTCGTGAAACAATCCTGATTTACATTGAAGTGTAATACACTTTATTCCCAAACGTATATATGTGTCAGATCAGTTCCATTTCGTTCCACGCGTTCGTGTTTTGGTAGTTTTGTGTTTATTATACAGTTCCTGAGTATTCGACTTTTCTACTGGCGTAGGAGGGTAAACCTCCCAAGTAAACTTGTTAAGTGATTCAGGGGAGTTTTTGGCCTACAACCACAAACCCTACATCAGTATTCAGGTGTTGGTAAAATAGGGTATGATAAAACAAATAATTAGGATTTATTTTCAATTTGACGACGTTTACGGTAGTAGGAACGTTTGTTTAAATGATATACGAAGAAAAAAACAGTCGAAACAGTTGCTCCGATGGTAACTCAGCTAGCCCTGGTTGCTAGGATAACATGATGTCAGTGATATTGTCATTGTTATATGAGAAAATTTATAAAACACTCAGTTAACAATTTTAGTTTTTCTTTTTTTCATAGTTTTTAAATTAATTTATCTGAATAGCCATTTGAACATTTGTTAAGTAAGGGCATTGACATACTCCTCTGTTAATGACGCAGTCGAATGTTCTAGAACGAAGCCGCAATTCTTTTTCATTGTTTAATTTGAATGGGAATCAATAGAATATGAGGCTTGTAAGCATCGCTATCCACTTATCAAATTGATGATAGAACTTAGAATGGGTTCTGAACAATCAAGTGTTTTACGTCGTTATTCCCAAGATCGTATTGTGTTGTTCGCCATTTTTGTTCGGATTTCGGGGAGGAAAATTTAACAAAGTTCGGGGTAATGATGAGAGTAAGATTTTGCCGAAGATATAAAATGTAACAGTTGTAGGTATGTAATAAAGACAATAAAATGCATATTGTTCATCTTATTCTTACCCTACAACTGATTACAATTGAGCAAACCTGACCTGAAAATACCAGAAAACGGTAGATAGCGCGCGGCCTTGTTGTCAAACATGACGTCACCAAAATTTGGCGACATAGATAACGTTACGTATTCCAACATTTTTATCAAGAAAACATTTTATTTTTGTAAATACTTTAAACATGTTACACGCAGACAAATGTGTGTTTTTCCCGCTAAATATCAGGCATAGTTCACTCGTATGGACGCTATTATGATATATTTTTTCGCCAGTTTCCCTCTGTATATATATTGTATATTTCACAAAAAGCATTATCCAATCGCGATGTGTAGTCTTAGTACGAACCTAACTACGGCCTTCATCCATTAAAATGGAGTGTTACTTATCCATATAACCATCAAACATGTATGACCTACTTTGATATACAAAATGCATTTAGGATCTTGCCAACTCTCCCTATTTTGCAGAGAGACTCCCTATTTAGGAGGGAGACTCCCGATTTAGGAGGGAGACTCCCTAATTACTCCCGATTTAGGAGGGAGACCCTATTTTGGAGAGAGACTCCCGATTTTGGAGGGAGACTCCCTATTTTGGAGAGAGACTCCCGATTTTGGAGAGAGACTCCCTATTTTGGAGAGACTCCCTATTTTGGAGGGAGACTCCCTATTTTGAGACTCCCGATTTTGGAGAGAGACTCCCTATTTTGGAGAGAGACTCCCTATTTTGGATGGAGTCCTCCTTGTTTTGGAGAGAGACTCCCTATTTTGAGATACCCGATTTTGGATGGAGACTCCCTATTTTGGAGAGAGACTCCCGATTTTGGATGGAGACTCCCGATTTTGGATGGAGACTCCCGATTTTGGAGAGAGACTCCCTATTTTGGAGAGAGACTCCCTATTTTGGATGGAGACTCCCTATTTTGGAGAGAGACTCCCGATTTTGGATGGAGACTCCCGATTTTGGAGAGAGACTCACGATTTTGGAGGGAGACTCCCTATTTTGGAGAGACTCCCTATTTTGGAGAGGGACTCACGATTTTTGAGAGAGACTCCCTATTTTAGAGGGAGACTCCCGATTTTGGACCCTGTAACTGAGCATTTTCAACCAGTGAATTTTCTAAACTATTCCAAATTTCTAGGATCTGATGAAACAGGTCAAAAGATGCCATTCAAAAGTGTTAGTTTTTTCCTAGAGAGAATATACACACATTTTATTTATATTTTAATTCTGAGCACACGTTATCTCCTCCATGGAAACTTCAAAAAGTTAGCAAGTATGTACATGTTTGCTGAATGTTATTTTTGATATTTAAAAATGGTATTATTGTTACATCACTACAGAAATCACTTACAGATTTATCTTTTGCTGGTGACTCTTTATGTTTTCCTCTAAGAATACACTTGGAATAGATTATATTATATATATCATTTAAAAATATATCCGACTATGATTTAGATGTTATTGAAAAATGGTCAGACGAATGAAATGTTATGTGAATGCAAATAAAAGCAAAGCAGTATAGATTAACATTGTCCACACGAACAACTGTACATAGACTCCATGTTAACTGTTCAGCATTACAAACATTACAAACCGCAGACATCCCGGGGGAACTGTAAACACTGTAAGTGCTCTGCACACCTAAATCATGTTTTAGAAACAGCTCCAAAACATAAACCTATGTTTCACAAGACTTTATACGGTCCTTTTCGGAAACTTGTGTTAGTTATCGGAGTGTATGTACATATAACAGAGTGCATTCGGGAAGAAAAGAAAAAAAACAGAAATTGCGAGCATCCTATTTTTGCCAGTAGACATAGTCTCCATTATGGACTATTGGGAAACAAATAGCGTGGAGTCGTTAGAAAACAAGGAAGAGTATATTTTTATATATAATTCAGAAAACGACATGTAATTTACCAATTTTTACGAACAAGATACACTGTAGGCAATTACAAACTAAGGTTTCACAGCAATAACAATTCAAGTTGTAGAGGTGGTTTTTTTTTTAATCGTTTATTCATTTTACAAAAAACAGAAACATTGGGATAATCTTGATTCTTTTCATATTAAATCATGCACTACGCTCTCCGAATATGACATTTCGTGATATCGATAGGAGAACGCACGAGTTTCATTTTTCTGGTGAGAGGGATTAAGATATTGGGATGGCGAGCATAAACCTTGTTAGTAGTCTTCATTTCTCAAAACGTTGTGTAAGTTTGTCTTTCAGAGTCGATATCTATCATAGATGATATTTGGAGCACGCTCTTCAATCCCGAATCCATTGCGACATGTAAATGCAACAGGTTGAGGAAGCAGGGATGTTACTGTCAAGAAAAAGAAAGTTAGCGATCGAAAAATCGAAATCGTCACGTTTACTGAACAAATAGTAATCCCTAGAAATACAAGTTAACGAAGCACTTATTCCTAAAGCTTGGGGTTTTGTTGTAGAGAACCAAACAAAGTAAACTTTCACAGCATACGGCCGTTGTACTGAAGGTCAAAGCAATGAAAATCCATGTCTAAAGCGGTTATCTTGAACTGCAGCAAATGGGGAAAATGTGTTCAAATTTTTCTACATTTATCATTCCTGGCTACAACAGATATTTTATACTTTAACAAGTAAAAATTTCATGAAACAGTGTTCTTAATTCCAGCTACAAACTAACTGCCAACCTCAGGGACTGATAATCTAGCAGCAGAGTCAACCATCTTATTGCACAAAATAATCTTTAAAAATACGAAGCCACCTCTACCGGGCACGCTATGATAATAATCGAGGTTAACGGCTGATGAAGAAGTGTGTATAGTGTCCTTGATATCAAGTAAGGAATATATTTACGAACCACGTGGTCAATAAATTCTTGTTATTATGAAAGACATCATCCATATATGTGAAGGGGAAACTGAAGACTTGGCAATGCTTTTGTTTACCAGTCCTGAACATCATGAAAAAGAAAACGTCGTCCGGGAGAGGTGCATAGTTAGTTCTAATACCCTGTCAACAAACTCAACAAAGGTATTTCCAACCAGGAACTCAATAATGTTCACGATTTCAGTCTGATTATATTTCATATGGACATGTGTCGTTTCTTAGCATGTAGACACCTGTCGCTCAAAGGTTGGTTGGCTTTGACAAGTGTTTTAACAGTGGTTTGTTTAAAATTCAACATGTTTCCACTAAAAACAGTAACAGTGAAACTGTAAAACCTACAATGAACTCTTGGAATATAGGTTTTAGTCTTTGTCTTAGAGTAAAGTAAAGTTAGAAGCCAGTTAATAAACCGTACAGCCACGTCATTTACGTCATAGCTTTGGCCAATCATTATTTTCCCTTCTCGTTGTGCATCTGTAGACGAGTCCGGCCTTTTCGTGCTGGCTTCATGTAAGACGACAACAGTGAAACAGAAGTAGAATGTAGTGGTAGCGTCATGATACCGTTGGCTGAGAAATGTGATACTGCCGTCGTCAAGTGTTCACCAATCGCTTTCCAAACTATCATCATGTGATGCAACCTATTACCTGATGCCAAATCACAGTCAAACAAATCTATGCATTCAAAAAAACAATTTGTTTTATACAACTAAACAGCACCGAAGCAACCTGCATTACACTGCATTATTCACGATCTGGTCTGCTAAAGACACATCAATATTAAAGATTTAATTTGCAAGGAATAAGATTCGATTCTATCTAAGTCTGTGACAATAAAATGTAGTTACTGTTTTCTTTCAGTATAATAGAAGTTTCTCCCGTATGATAGGTAAAGGGGCGGGGCCGTGTAGTAGGTAAATGGGCGGGGTCAAGTATGCTGCTCGGCTACTAATGACATATCCTCTCACACTATGGGGCAGGCTTCATCCTACCTGTAGTGGAAGTATGCTGAGACTATAGGGATCGAAGATACAAAGGTTTACAAATAAAGGGGCTGACCCTTCTGGAAGCTGAGAGCTTGGCAAAAGGGTTCAAATTAGTTCCGAACGTTCCGACATATTTGAGAGATTTCAACCGAATTGTAGTAACAGTATTATTCTTAGACCATCGAGGTTCATATGGTATACAGTTTTAGGGTTTGATCCCCTTAGGGACTGAGAGGCAAGGTTAAAGGGGGTACACTGACTAATTTGTTTTAAAAGACATCGCTTCTTAATATAAAGGATAGGTTTTAACTAAAGGGCCTGTCACACCTAGCCGATTTGTGTCGCCGGAGCTATACCGGAGCACAAAGAGGTATGGCGGAAAACTGCCCGTATTTCCCTAAGTCGGCATTTATGAAAACGGGGGAAAAAAATTAAGGAGGAAAACATTTCGGGTAGCAAAAATGCATACAAAAGATACAAAACCAATTGAATATGAATTTTTAAACTGCTGAGAAATTAGGTATTGCTAATATGATACTGCAAATATAGCCATATACACTATATCTATGAAAGTGATAGGGTTTCCCGGACTTAAAAAAATACTTTTCAACACTTTCCCATCCGAGGACCAACTTTTGAATAATTTTTTTGTGACCGTAATGTAGTTTGCAAAAACAAATCGTATTACGGAAAAGTGGTCCTCCTTTGGGAAAGTGCTCAAAATAATGAAAAACAGGGGTGATCAAGTTTCTCTAAACTGCGACCGGTGTTTCTCGGGTTAAATAAGTTTGTAATTGCCAATATCTATATGTTCTATGTAGCCGAATGTGTAACGCAGTTTACTTGCGACTAGAAAATAAACGGTGCAGGTTCGAATCCTACTTCAGCTATGTTTTTTTTTAAATATTTAAGCATGTGATCATTTTCCTTAATAAGGCAATAGTGGGGTTTTTAAATCGATGGAAAATTTTGTTTTAATTTTAATAACATACCTATTGATTTATCAGTTTTGTTAATAATAATTTCTTTACTATTTAGTGCGACATACTTCTATCGAAGCACGTTAACAAATCCCTGTACACGTGTACAGTACAGCTACGTTTTGTAGGTAAGACTATTTTTGATGAAATTTATGAATTGTTTTACCCTCCAACTGGCAATAGTAATTATATCAAGTGCTTAAACACCAACAAATAATGCCGAAATACCAAATATGTGGTCTGTTTACAATAATCTATTCTTAGACACGGGATTCCGATATTGCTACCTGTATAAAAATACCTGAGGACGCGTCATAACAGTGCACGGTTGGATGCGCGCACTAGCGTAACATAGCTTTGGGGAAATAGGCATAGCAACCCTCCATATCTCTTTGGCAATTTTCGGGGATCGGTACTAGTACGGCAGCGCAACGGTTTCACCTCGCTAAGAACGGTAGTACATTGTCGTGAATTTTCGTCAGAACATCGGCGGAAAAAATATCAATGGCAGGCGACGGTAGACATTTTGACCATGCTCAAAATTTCCGCCGTTGCGCTGCTGGAGTGAGCAATAGGACTACAACGGGACTACAACGGCAGTACTCCGGTATGGCTTCGTTAATGTCGGTAGAGCACCGGTAGCGCCCCGTAATGTATCGGCGGCTCTCCGCGGTGGCCTCAATGTGTACCGTACTGGTACCGATGTGATACCTTAGTACTACCGAATACCACCGAGGTAGTACTGATCCGCAACGGTATTCCTCCGCTATTGCTCTGGTCAACGGTGGCATATCGTTAGAACAACGGCGGCGCCTCGGTAACACTGAGGTGTCAGAAGAGTGGTATACGGTAGCACATCGGCTCTTACATCGGTAGAACAACGGTATCACAGTGGGAACGCCGGAACTACATCGGTATTAGCTACGGTCAATTTTAATTGTGCAAGTGCTTTCTCGCCGGAATTCTGCCGATTTTCTCGCTGTTGTTAATTTTTTGCTCCGGGTTAGCCTCGGTGAGGTACATCGGCCCTTAAAGTGTTGTTATAGCCAATTGGGATCAAACGGTATACAAAGAAGGCGGTTAATCTTAGTGGCTCTCCTTGCATGCTACATGTACCTGGATGATTTCAACTCGACTTCCAAAAAAGATGTCTACATTTACAGTGCACGTGCGTCAGTTTAAATGTTACGCATGTCTGTTTCTTACCTGTCACGTGTTTCTCAAATTTGATAAGTTAAATTTGGGGGGGGGGGGGGGGTATTTCAATTTTTAAACATGCATTGAGAAATATCTAAAATCGGAGGGTAATTATTTTCTAATCCTATGAGAGCAGTTTCCAGTTTTTGATACTTATAACATATCACCGATACAAATGTTACTTTAACATGTTATATGTAACACAGTCCGGAGCCGGATGTCCAAAGGCTGGTTACCTTAACATCGAGTTTATGAAAATTAGATGCCTAATGGAAATGCCTGAATATTTGTACATCCAGCCTTTATAAATATATCTGTTAATTCTTATGTGTGTATTTTATTTTTACATTATTTGTTTATTTATTGATTTAATGACAGTATAAGAAAACTGCAATAAACGATCGCCAGGCTGATCAGTGTTTGATCGCGTGGAGCTATTTACGAATTTCAGCGTGTCATGGGAACAGATATATAACGCCTTCTGACTTAAGTGATAAAGAGAAAATGGTTCTGGAATGTCTGTGATATACCACAGTGATCTAATCTGTAGATAGAGGGACATTTGTGAAGTACTGGTAAATGTCAATTAAAAAAAATGTTTCTGTATATTCTTACGCTTCCACTACTAGAAGAAATTGCATTTATAGGACTATAAACGCGATTTCGCAATGAAATCAGTAATATTTTGATGTTGAGCATATCGTCTCACACATCAGAAAAAGTAAACAGATGACGTTAAGCTGTCCCATGAATATTCTTTGCTCTAGCGATACAGATGATGTTAAGCTGTCCCATGAATAGTCTTTGCTCAAGCGATACAGATGATGTTAAGCTGTCCCATGAATAGTCTTTGCTCAAGCGATACAGATGATGTTAAGCTGTCCCATGAATAGTCTTTGCTCAAACGATACAGATGATGTTAAGCTGTCCCATGAATATTCTTTGCTCTAGCTATACAGATAGTGTTAAGCTGTCCCGTGAATATTCTTTACTCTAGCGATACAGATGATGTTCAGCTGTCCCATGAATAGTCTTTGCTCAAGCGATACAGATGATGTTAAGCTGTCCCATGAATATTCTTTGCTCTAGCTATACAGATAGTGTTAAGCTGTCCCATGAATATTCTTTACTCTAGCGATACAGATGATGTTAAGCTGTCCCATGAATAGTCTTTGCTCAAGCGATACAGATGATGTTAAGCTGTCCCATGAATGTCCTTTGCTCTAGCTATACCGACACAGATGACGTTAAGCTGTCCCATGAATGCCCTTTGCTCTAGCGATACAGATGATGTTAAGCTGTTCCATGAATATTCTTTGCTCTAGCGATACAGATGATGTTTAGATATTCCATGTATTTTCTTTGCTCTAGCGATACAGATGATGTTTAGCTATTCCATGAATTTTCTTTACTCTAGCGATACAGATGACGTTAAGCTGTCCCATGAATATTCTTTGCTCTAGCGATACAGATGATGTTTAGATATTCCATGAATTTTCTTTGCTCTAGCGATACAGATGATGTTTAGCTATTCCATGAATTTTCTTTACTCTAGCGATACAGATGACGTTAAGCTGTCCCATGAATATTCTTTGCTCTAGCGATACAGATGATGTTAAGCTGTCCCATGAATATCCTTTGCTCTAGCTATACAGATGACGTTAAGCTGTCCCATGAATATCCTTTGCTCTAGCGATACAGATGATCAATATCCCAAATATTAGGGAATATCTAGCTCACATATAACTATGTATTTAATATGTAAACTTATCTAGCTAGCAGGCTTCATACAATATAAAAGCAAATTATTTGCGTTCATACCGATATGAATGTTTAAAACATCTGTTCAGTCCTTATGTTGTACGCACGATTATTCTCTTTACTCTGTAGCATCTTCAAGTTACTAACTTTAGTATTTACGTCTCTGTGGTATCTCTAGATTGTTCTACATGTAGCAGTAAACTATTTCTGTAGAATCGTCTGTCTTTAGTAGAAGTCATTCTAACCAACGTATCCCTGCAGGTTTGGGATCGGGAAAAGAGTACACCTGCGTAAAAGGCGACTAATGTGTGACCCCTTGCCTACCAAAATACCATACCAAAGTCCTTAAAAAAGGTAGTTGTTATTCCCTGCTTATCGTTCAGCATTCAGGGTAATGGCAACAACTGGTTCACCCGTTATCAGTATAATATGACCGGGCAGAATGCTGTGCTAGGTGCCTTAGGCATGATGTTTCAGTGAGATAGCACTATAAAGTCGGCATCAGATCCGCGCTATTACAATGTGGCAAGTACACCAACATACCCTATCTCCAGCATACATACACACTTGTACGCTTACACAACACACATGAAGGCACGTCCATAAATGACCTTACATGTTAATACGACGTTAAACAAGATAAAGCCAAACCAAACAGAATCGTCTTACCAACAGTACTGTATTTCATAAAATAAAAATTTGATAGAAAGTAGCGTAAAAAGCCCCGCTAGATAAAGGGTAGAAATATTGTTTCGTTAAGTCTCCCCGTGGAATTATATTTTCCTCAACGTCGTTTAAATCGTTTTAATCAGAAGATATGCAGAGCACAATGAATTAGTCACTGTGACTTTCACTTCAAGGTCAAAGGTCAAGTAAGAGCGAAATATTACGCGGACCATAGCATTTAAACATTGAACAATATGTAACAGAAACTTGTAGCTAACCTGAAGCACCTGCGGAAGGTGTGCAAGAACAGCAATTATGTCACTGTGACCTTGAACTCAAGGTCGAACATAAGCAAGTGAAAAAGTTCCAGCAAAATCTTGTCTATTCCATATCTTTTAAATTGTTGAAGATATTTCAATGAAACCTAAAACATACCTGTATAAGCCAAAGGAAATGCACAGTACTTTGTAGTTATGCAACGATGACCTTCACCTCAAAGTCAAAGGTCATTATGTATAAAGATCAAATGAAAGAATCTCTCCACTTAACGCCAAATCAATATCGAGGATTTTAAGTGGAAACATATCATTTTTGTTCACAAGAAAAATAATCTAGATTAAACTGAATTAAAAAAAATGAAAAATCTCTGCACAATTGTATGGTTGTTTTGCCCTGATTTTCGTTAGCAGGAGAAGAAGCGATAATCTGATAGTATGAAACGAGAAAAACGATGCTGTTCCTGGGAGGAAGCAGCCCGAGGCCCTGACAAAACATTGCTGTGCAGTTGATTAAAGCGGGCTTTTAATGTTATTTATTAGAATTAACGATCGATTTTATTAATTCATCTCGGACAATATTTCAGAACCATTTAAGGAGGCTCATTACGTAATAGGACTGTCGTCTTTGTCTTTGATCTGCTTAATCAGGAGGCCACAAGTATCAACTTCCGGTTTTATGTATATAAAAAACAAATCTTTTATAGTTTTAGTAAAAGCATCAATGATGGCAATTCCCATTAAATTTCTTGATTGGATAAAAAAAAGAATGCAGCGATAAAGCTTTTAATGCAGAGGAAATTTGACCAGAACAAATGAAAAATATATCAGAAGAAAAAGAGATGCTTCAAAGAATGTATCAAAAAAATCTTACTTTTTCTTTGTTTAAAGATGATAAGTTACCCAAGGTAGAAACTGTTATGTTTATCATAGATCAAATATTGGCATAAAATCGGGGGGGGGGGGGGGGGGGGGTGTAAAATGATGAAATAACTGCTGTTGGCTTAAGGCTCATCATGTAACGTGAAGGTCGGGGTCTTGTTAGAGATTAAATTATCAGCGACTTAACATTTCATGTTGTCTGAAAACCGTAGATCGGAACTGAATGAACGATTTAATTTGCAGGTTTTATAATAATAAACTGTTAGTCATTCTAAAAGGGAGGCACACGAACATTTATAATTGACATTTTTAAAACTATATTAGGATTTGTGTTCATAGATGTTACGAACGACACGTGTCCAGGTAAAACGTACCTAACCTGAATAACTCTATCGCATTTTGATAAAAAAAATAAAAACAGCGTTATGGAATACAAAGGCGAGAATCATTTATGTTTGCGTGTTTATTTATTACCTCTAAACCATTAATCCCAGTGACCCAAACAGACCTACATCACCTTATAAAAATACAATAAAACCACTTTTAAACATAGTGTTCATTTTAACTCGGGTTAACTCCGAGAGTACAAAATACAATATTGTGCTAATGACCTCATGCATTTGCGATGGCCGAACATTCCTATTCATGCTCTGTCTACCGCGATGGTAAATTTTGCTCAGTACATGCGTAGCAACATTCTGTTCCAGTAATCTGGAAATGTTAAGGGATTTATCTACATTAACGGGAAACTGATATTGTGTTATCACAATTATAGTACAGATGATGCGTGTGTTGTGTGTAAGCCTGACACAGATCGGGAAGCTTTCTTCGCTCCCAGGCACGAGTCCTGTCTGTGAGCGACACACATCCGAAGCAACACATTACACGTTATCTCTGAAGAAGAAATGGTTAAATAGCTTCAAGCCAAACGCATTGACAATAGAAACGTTTTTATAATTTGTTGATTAAGTTTAAAAACAATAAAAAGGATAATTTCTGTAAAATTAAAGTTCGATACGTCCGTTAGTGTACATGGTCTGAGATAGGGGTGGAGTCTGTATGCCGTCTGTCGCTAGATGTACATGTACTATATTAGAATCAGAAAACCCCGGTTAACCAATAACCAACTTCAGTATGATGTACAAATCGTAGTCAATACGAAATCAGATTTCTTTCTGATATAATTTAATTTGTCTTCCAGAGTGGACAGATAGCCTTATTTAGGTGTCGGTTACAGAAATAACGCTCTCTCGCTTACAATTAGTGCTGCCATGTCGGCTTGTGCTAATCAGTTTAAAGTGAAGGCAAATAAACCTTCTGTGGGAAGCTTGATGAGGGTACATACTGACGAGTCTAAACGGCCGTATGTTACAGTGGTCACTGTACACGTCATCACCCACGGAAATGGTGACAAAACGACGACAACGACGAAGGCGACAATGATTGAGACGTCATGACGTTGTTTTTTATATCAAATATAAATTATTGATAATTTCCGGTAACACCGCTAATATACTGATAAAGATGTACCTGATTTTAGTACCCTGTACCCTGTACCCTGCACCCCGTACCCCTTACCCTGTAATCAGTACCCCGTACCCTACGCACTGTACCCTGTACCCTGCACCCCGTACCCCTTACCCTGTAACCTGCACCCCGAACCCCGCACCCCGCACCCCGTACCCTGCACCCTGTACCATGTACCCTGCACCAGTACCCCTTACCCTGTACTCCGTACCTCGTACCCTACACCCGTACCCCGTACCCCGTCTGTACTCTGTAACCCGTACCCCATACCATTCGATACGATGTGTATAAAGATACATATAATATCGAATGTATGGTGTTGAACAGGGTACGGAGTACGGGGTTCATGGTAGGGGTTACAGGGTACTCGGAACAGAGTACGATAATCAGGTACATCGCTCGAAGGAAGGTTTTAACCTGAAACGAACGCACCCTATAAAAAGATACTGTCCAGTTACATAATTATTTTATCAAAATCTTCATTTTCGTTCGATACGAAAGGAAATATTAAATGTGATAAAATATCCATGTAACCTTTTTCTTATATATGGCATTTGTAACTGATGAAAATTCGATCAAAATCGATATACTGAAAGTAATGACTCGAGTTATTGGTCAACTTTGCCTACATATCAAATTGACTCCCTTTTCTTATTTTCCTAGCAGTTACTTTACCGCCTCCCTTGATACACTGCCACACCGTATTATAACGCCAGAACAATTAAGCTGGACAAATGGGGACAATTTTAAGGATTGAATACTCCTTTGGTCGATTTAATTTGGTGATGAAATGCGTCGATCTCAAGACAAATTCACCATGAACTGCTTCGTAGTTCATTAAGTTTGTCTCAAAACCAAATTGGAATTTGTGAACATGTATATAGTATGTCACATATACTGGAGCTTGTGCAAGTCTACGTATTGACTTAATTTTTAAAATACATTTCGTTATGGAAGGACCATCATACAGCGATGCAGTGTAAGCTGATATTTCAATAAAGCAATATCACGATATTACAAAATACCGAATCGCATTATAAATGGCTTATCTAATTGTATTAGATCTAAAACCATGTGTCCCTACGCATGCACAGGCACTGTAAGTTAATATGGTAAGTGTACCAGACAAGATTTGGTAGATCCATTAAGTCCAGCTTGAGTAGGAATTTAAATATGATCGTGCGTGTTCTACTTTCAAGCTCACAAGGGTTGGTGACTTCAATCTAGAAGTTGATTCATGCTTTCTACAACGGTTTCCATATAAAACTGTTCAAGATTGAGCGATATCGGCTGTTATTTGTTCCATTGATATTGCTTTCTTTCGATGTTTATCAGACTCATCATAGATCTCACATGACATGTCTAGGTCAGACGTATTCCGACTGATCCCCAGAGAACTTCGTGCCCAGGCATCGTTGATTCAAACTGCATGTGTACTGCATGATGTATTCTCATTACTGCACATCTACTACAGGCGGATCCCCGGAGATGTACGAGCAATGTGATATGCCGGGAGATTTTATTCCGTTCTAACACACTTCTTAATTGAGGTTTAAAATGTCAAATACTGAAATAATAATAAAAAAAGTCACATCACGGCACTGTGTTGTATCTTTGAGCAAGATACTTTACTCCGCTTGTTCCAGTCTACTCAGCTGTAAATGTGTACGTGGTTGGACAGTGCTAGAATTGTAGAATGTTAGCTGTGAGCGCCAAAATGGCAGCACCGGCTGTATACTACCCAGGGAGGAAGAGACGACCTACGAACTAGGTTGTGATAAAGCGGTATATAAGAACTTCGAATTATTATTTTTATTATCATTATCTCATGGTACACAGCGATATCCTGAATGGGTAGACTGATACAAATTGTCAGTAGTGGAACTGGACTTATTCAGAATCCTTGACCTGAATCTGGAACATCCGAACCTTGAGCCCTAACTGAACCGCAATTATTTCGTTCTCTTTTATCCGAACCACCTTAACCCAAACTACTTCATCTTGATCTCTTTTGTCTGGGCCTTCCTTATCTGGCCCATTTATCCGGAACTTTCACTTCCCGCATGGCTTGAAGAACAGGCCGATGAGTAATTATTCTCCATGTGTGTGTCTGCTCTCCTATATAATAATGATGGTGGGAATCATTATTTGAGTTGCGGTATTCCCGATCATCCTTGCCTACATCGTTTCTGTATTCATAGGCTATTGCCCTGCTATATTGTGTTACCGACGCTGGTTGTGGTTTTTCTGACAGTTTCCATCACCGTATGGGGATGACAGTGGCAGGGCTTTAGAACTAAGGCTGCGTTGATCCCTCCTATAATGGCCTAATGTCGATACATTTAATCCAATAAGTATCGGCCAAGTGCTACTAAACATACCTTTATGTTCACTACAACATCCCATTCTGTATTACAAGCGTCTGATTCACGCTGACATAATCTCTCTCAGAGGGGGTCTTTGTTGCTTACGTGCTTGACATTTTTGAAGACTATGGACAATTTTGTCTAGAAGCATTTGACGCACGTATACAAATACAACTACGTTTCAGTCAGATTATCCTTTTGAAGGCAACCGATCATTTAGCTTCTAAGTACTGGAGTACTAAACTGACAGTTTTTCACACAAGGTCTTAAATGTCGAAGAACATGTACTATGAAACAAATCTCGTTGAAAGACAAGCCAATTTGACGCTCTGAGTTTCAATCACGGTCTAACTCGTGATAGTATTGAAGAGGTTCTAGGTTAGAATCCTAGTGTTTTTAATTGTAAGATTGCCAGGTTAGAGGTTACGGTTGTAGCCCCGGTCTAGCTCGTTGTAAGATTGACAGGTTAGAGGTTACGGTTGTAACCCCGGTCTAGCTCGCTTTAAGATTGACAGGTTAGAGGTTACGGCTGTAACCCCGGTCTAGCTCGTTTTAAGATTGACAGGGTAGAGGTTACGGCTGTAACCCCGGTCTAGCTCGTTTTAAGATTGACAGGGTAGAGGTTACGGCTGTAACCCCGGTCTAGCTCGTTGTAAGATTTACAGGTTAGAGGTTACGGTTGTAACCCCGGCCTAGCTCGTTTTAAGATTGACAGGTTAGAGGTTACGGTTGTATCCCCGGTCTAGCTCGTTGTAAGATTGACAGGTTAGAGGTTACGGCTGTAACCCCGGTCTACCTCGTTTTAAGATTGACAGGTTAGAGGTTACGGTTGTAACCCCGGTCTAGCTCGCTTTAAGATTGACAGGTTAGAGGTTACGGCTGTAACCCCGGTCTACCTCGTTTTAAGATTGACAGGTTAGAGGTTACGGCTTTAACTTCGGTCTAGTTCGTTGTAAGATTTCCAGGTTAGAGGTTACGGTTGTAGCCCCGGTCTAGCTCGTTGTAAGATTTACAGGTTAGAGGTTACGGCTTTAACTTCGGTCTAGTTCGTTGTAAGATTTCCAGGTTAGAGGTTACGGTTGTAGCCCCGGTCTAGTTCGTTGTAAGATTGACAGGTTAGAGGTTACGGTTGTAGCCCCGGTCTAGTTCGTTGTAAGATTGACAGGTTAGAGGTTACGGTTGTAACCTCGGTCTAGCTCGTTGTAAGATTGACAGGTTAGAGGTTACGGCTGTAACCCCGGTCTACCTCGTTTTAAGATTGACAGGTTAGAGGTTACGGTTGTATCCCCGGTCTAGCTCGTTGTAAGATTGACAGGTTAGAGGTTACGGCTGTAACCCCGGTCTAGCTCGTTGTAAGATTGCCAGGTTATAGATTACGGTTGTAACCCCGGTCTAGTTCGTTGTAAGATTTACAGGTTAGAGGTTACGGTTGTATCCCCGGTCTAGCTCGTTGTAAGATTGACAGGTTAGAGGTTACGGCTGTAACCCCGGTCTAGCTCGTTGTAAGATTGACAGGTTAGACGTTACGGCTGTAACCCCGGTCTAGCTCGTTGTAGGATTGTCACGCTAAGGTTTGTTAGGTTCTCAATTTACATTGCGATATTGCGCTTGAAATATTCAATCTTTTGATTTTGTGTTTGATTTTTATATGAAGAATTTTACAATTTCTGTGAATTGTAGTCATGATTTCATATTTAAGTAATGCTTTACAATTTATGTCTTTTTTTGTATCAAAGTTTGGGATTAATTTCGCGGCAATCTGATCTAGTTCACAACTCAGACAGTAATTCTGATATTGTTATCTTGTCAAATTTCCCTGACTTGGCGGCTTTTGCTTATTTAGAAGAAATACATTAGTTGGAACGCCGTTGAGTCTTGATCGCTTAATCGTCATTTCAATCAAATAGAACCCACTTGAATCGGCCAACTCGATGATTGTTTGTAAAATGAAATCCCCCGCAGTCTTTCTAATGACTTCTCAATGTTTCAAGAGAAGCCTTCTGCTTCCTTAATCGTTTTCGCAGTATCAATAGTATTAAAGATGGTTATCTAAAAAATGCTTGTGATATAAATAAAATGGAGCTCGATTCCAATACTTGCAAATGATTTCCAGGCAAACAGTTTAAATTTTCATAATTTATACAATGTCACGGGGCCGCTTAGAGTCTTAATAAAATATATCATATAAAGTCACGGGGCCGCATCATAGAAAGTCACGGGACCGCCTAGAGTCTTTATAAAATGTTTCATACAAAGGCACGAGGTTTCTTAGAGTCTTTATAAAATATATCATACGAAGTCACGGGGTCGCTTAGAGTCTTTATAAAACATCTCATACAAAGCCACGGGGTCGCTAAGAGTCTTTATAAAACATATCATACAAAGTCACGGGGCCGCTTAGAGTCTTTATAAAACGTTTCATGCAAAGGCACGAGGTCCCTTAGAGTCTTTATAAAACATCTCACACGAAGTCACGGGGCCGCTTAGAGTCTTAAATATACATTTCATACAAAGTCACGAGGCCTCTTACAGGCTAGATAATATGCAATGTCATTAGGGCGTTAATAATTCCATCCTTAAAACGCTGAAAGGTTACATATATATCTCAATCAGTTAAAAGACGCTTATTGGCTGCTTGTCTCACACAAAATCACGAGGTCTCAATGACGCTTAGAGGCTGCAAACATACGAATTGATAATGACGTATAGAGGCTGCATACCTCATAAAGTACCAAGGCTATTTGGAGGCTTCATACCTCAAACTAAGTCACGAAGAAGCTGAAAGGCCGCATGCATCATACAAAGTACGCTAGGGGGCTTCAACTGAACAATATACGACGCGATTGGAGGTTGTATAACTCGAACAAAGTTACGGGGACGTTAATAGAGGCGTCATACTGTACATCCTTCAAAGTCACGAGGACGCTTAGAGGCTTCGTACTGTTCCTTCTTCAAAGTCACGGGGACACTTAGAGGCTTCGTACTGTTCCTCCTTCAAAGTCACGAGGACGCTTTGAGGCTTCGTACTGTTTCTCCTACAAAGTTAAGTGGACGCTTAGAGGCTTCATACTGTACCTCATACAAAGTCACGGGGACGCTTAGAGGCTTCATACTGTACCTCATACAAAGTCACGGGGACGCTTAGAGGCTTCATACTGCACCTCCTACAAAGTCACGGGGACGCTTAGAGGCGGCATTCTGTGCTATACCTGTATAACCAGACTCTTTTTGTTTGCGCAAGCTACGCCGAATGAAGAGTCTGGTCAAACCCAGTGCTATCGTTTTGTGAAGTCATTACGAGGCTTACCAGAATTCTGGTAAATTATTTCATTGGTCAAAGGAAGACACACCCTTTTCAACTTTTGAAGTCGGAATTTGAGTGGCGCAAACTTACATTGAATATTTCATTCATGAAAAAAAATTACCTGTACATGCATTTCTGAAGTACCCGTGTATTCACTTTAATTAAAAGGAATTGGACACAAGTTCTACAACTTAGACAACATCCTCTTCCTTATAAACAATACACAGTGGTTTTATATTGACAGCAGATATATAGTGGTAATATCATATTTACATATTTTAAATAAAATCAAAAACATTAATTTGATCAATGATGTAAATCAATAAGATATATTTTGTTACAGTATCCAAAAACTGAATAATTTAAAGACAGAGAAGTGGATATTCAAAAGTGTTTTTTGTCACTACACCATATATGGTACAAAATAAATACATACATTTTTGCTGAGCTAATATGCATATGAAATATGTATTGTTATAAATATTATAACAATGTAGTGTTCAAATTAGTAAAATTACAGTATTTTTTCAATTACAGATATGATGATAGAATCAAATTCCCCAACCAATGACACAGCTGTCAAGGTTGGAATAGGTTGAACTCATCACTTTCATCCATAATTATCCCCCGCTTTCACCGAAACGGGGAATATTAATATGGGTCCGTCCGTCTGTCCGTCCGTCTGTCTGTCCGTCTGTCTGTCTGTCACGCTTCGTTTCCGTGCAATAACTACAACAAATATTAACCGATTTTCTTCAAACTTGGTCACAGGGTTAAATGCCTAAAGGGCTCGGCCAAGTTCGATGTCCACTTTTAGTGGACCCCATTTGGTGGAGTTATGGCCCCTTGAATAAGGAAAAACGTAATTATCTGCCGCGCTTCGTTTTCGTGCAATAACTACAACTAACATGAAACGATTTTCTTCAAACTTGGTTCGATTTTGATGAAAATTAGTATTTAGGGATATTAGGGAACTGCGAATTCAACCGCATCGGTTTCGTTGCCATAGCTACCACACGGAGGCTTCTGATTGGTCGAAATTTAGATATTGTTAGATTTTGATGAAAATTTGTATATAGGGATATTAGGGGACTGCCAATAAAACAGCATTAGTTTCGTTACCATAGCAACCACACGGAAACGAAGCGCGGCAGATAATGACGTTTTTCCTTATTCAAGGGGCCATAACTCCACCAAATGGGGTCCGCTAAAAGTGGCTTAGTTTGAGGTATGAAGCCTCCAAATAGCCTTGGTACTTTATGAGGTATGCAGACTTCTGATTGGTCGAAATTTAGATATTGTTTGATTTTGATGAAAATTGGTATATAGGGATATTATGGGACTGCTAATTCAACCGCATAGGTTTCGTTGCCATATCAATCACACACAGGCTTCTGATTGGTCGCAATTTAGATATTTTGTCATTTTTATGAAAATTGGTATATAGGGGTATTATGGAACTGCAAATTCAATCGCATACGTTCCATTGCCATAGCAACTACACAGAGGATTCTGATTGGTTGCAATTTAGAAATTGCTCAATTTCACTCAAATTTTATATGTACATTGTAGCCGTTCTATGGCAATGTAATCCTTCTCTAATGCATCTTTGCGACTATGGGGGCAGTTTGGGTGACATCTGTAATGGTCCCCCATTACAATTAGTACTTGTTGTTGTAGATATTGTGAAGATGTTTCAACTAAATTCCTTATGCACATTCATGCTAAGTTTGCCAAACGATGTGATTTGTGCATATTTACGGATAATCAATGAGGCATAGGCCTTTTTTTTCTTCAAGTTTCAAGCTATACATTAAGTCTCGACAGCACGATACTCACATGTTTAAACCTAACCTCAATAATGTTAACCTACAATATGTCCTGCAAGCGGGGGATATAAATTCCGCGATTTTGCTTGTTTAGGACAGATATATATATCAAACTTTAAACAAAACGTCGAGTATTTGTTATATAAGTTTTAACATTGATACAGATGTCTACGTTACTCTCCTGACTGATGAGTAGATCAGAACCAGTCAACAGCAAATCAATATTAAAGCACAGTACAATATTCATCATATAAATTACAATCCATAAAAAAATGATAGCTATTTTCAATTGGATACGAACATCTGCATGCCGGAGACATGACTGAAATTACTCTAAAAAGATCCGAATTTAAGGTGCTACATCCATGTCGAAGCCTCGCTTGTATTGGTTCGAGTTTTCTCACGCCCTCTCATTGTTTATTAGCATGTTTATCTTTTTCAACATTCTATTTTTAAAAGTTGAAAGCGTTTCATTATTTCTAACTGAGTTATCTAACGAATTCCACATTTTAACTGTATTAGGAAGAAACGATTTTTCCTATAAGGTTAATCTATTTCGTGGTATAACATAATCTGGATTATTTCTAAGGCAATTTCGTCTAATTTCATTAACCCTATTGGGAACAATGTCATTTAGATAGGACGGAGAAATTTATTATGCATTTTATGAAATAAAATTAATCTTTTTTATCTTACATTTTCCTCCCAGTTTCAGTATATAAAGACTGTCTGCTTGCAAATGATGGAAGACCATTAAATACTCTTGCTGCTTCAAGTTGCAATTTTTCTTAATAATTTTTCTTACAGCCATCCCAGAGTTCGCTAGCATATTCTAGTAATGGTCTAATGAAAACAATATATAATTTAGTCAGAATTTCTATGTAAATTTACGCAAGACAGACAATTGTTTAGAGACTGATTTTGCTATATTTTCGATATAATTTTCCCATTTCCCGTTAACATTGAAAGTGACCCCAAGATGTTTGTAACTTTTAAATCTTACGGGAAATGTGTATTCACTATTATCGAGAACAATGTAAGAAAATGTGTACAGGTAAGTTTTTTACATTAATTTCATTATTCTTTGAAATGTGTTATTGGCGTTGACATAACGTCCGGAAACGAAAGTAAAACACTGCCCTCTGGTGATGGTAGTTTTAAAGTACTGTGCTTGACCAGACTCTGACCAGACCCTTGAATTACAAGTGATCAATTGTCTGGTTGAACGAGACTACATTATGTGCCTCCTGCAAAGTCATGGGGACGCTTAGAGGCTTTATACTGCACCTCTTACAAAGTCATGGGGACGCTTGGAGGCTGCCTACTGTACCTCCTACAAAGTCACGGGGACGCTTAGAGGCTTCATAATGTACCTCCTTCAAAGTCACGGGGATGCTTAGAGGCTTTATACTGCACCTCTTACAAAGTCATTGGGACGCTTGGAGGCTGCCTACTGTACCTCCTACAAAGTCACGGGGACGCTTAGAGGCTTCATAATGTACCTCATACAAAGTCACGGGGACGCTTGGAGGCTGCCTACTGTACATCTTACAAAGTCACGGGGACGCTTGGAGGCTTCATAATGTACCTCCTACAGTCACGAGAACACTTTGAACGTCATACTTCGTGAAAAGTAACGGTAACGCTTTGAGGCTTAATACATCGTGCAAAGTAACGGTGACGGTACATAGAGGATGCATTCCTCATAAAAGCCATTAACAGTCACGAGGACATCCCCATTGGGAACCTCATCGCGTAAAATATTCCCAGGGATCCCCATGGCCATGGGCTCGCGTACACGTGCTAATTGTTCATGTAATCGGGGAGCATGTCTACACTCCGAGAAGCTGCATTTTGATATCCACCATTACATTAGATAGGCAGACACGAGATCAGTCACGATGGGTCGAGCTACCCCGACACTTGCTTATCTAGGTAATAAGTCTATGTAATTTTACTGGTAAATAATGACAGAAAAAAGTGGTAAAATACGGGTTTTTATCAACAAAACGGGAGCTATGAAGATACACCTATCGGTTTTATCATGTAAAAACCCACGTTCAAATTTTTGATAAATTATGAATAGGAACTTGAAATTGCTCGAATTCTTTAATAAAAATCTTCTGATACACATCTACATTGTGATTGGCTGTACGCGAATCTAGGTTATTGCTGTTGAACTCTCGCGTCTGAAGTCAGAGTAGGCTACAGTCGTTACAGCAGACGTATACTTCAGATATATAAGTAGGCTACAGTCGCTACAAAAGACGTCTACTTCAGATATATAAGTAGGCTACAGTCGTTACAGAAGACGTATACTTCAGATATCAAAGTAGGCTGCAGTCGTTACAGAGGACGTCTACTTCAGATATATAAGTAGGCTACAGTCGTTACAGAAGACATCTACTTCAGATATATAAGTAGACTACAGTCGTTACAGGAGACGTTTACTTCAGATATATAAGTAGGCTACAGTCGTTACAGGAGACGTCTACTTCAGATATATAAGTAGACTACAGTCGTTACAGGAGACGTATACTTCAGATATATAAGTAGGCTACAGTCGTTACAGGAGACGTCTACTTCAGATATATAAATAGGCTACAGTCGTTACAGAAGACGTCTACTTCAGACATATAAGTAGGCTACAGTCGTTACAGAAGACATCTACTTCAGATATATAAGTAGGCTACAGTCACTACAGCAGACGTATACTTCAGATATATAAGTAGACTACAGTCGCTACAGGAGACGTATACTTCAGATATATAAGTATGCTACAGTCGTTACAGGAGACGTCTACTTCAGATATATAAATAGGCTACAGTCGTTACAGAAGACGTCTACTTCAGACATATAAGTAGGCTACAGTCGTTACAGAAGACATCTACTTCAGATATATAAGTAGGCTACAGTCACTACAGAAGACGTATACTTCAGATATATAAGTAGGCTACAGTCACTACAGAAGACGTATACTTCAGATATATAAGTAGACTACAGTCGTTACGGAAGACGTCTACTTCAGATATATAAATAGGCTACAGTCGTAACAGAAGACGTATACTCTAGATATATAAGTAGACTACAGTCGTTACAGGAGACGTACACTTCAGATATATAAGTAGGCTACAGTCGTTACATGAGACGTCTACTTCAGATATATAAGTAGACTACAGTCGTTACAGAAGACGTATACTCTAGATATATAGGTAGACTACAGTCGTTACAGGAGACGTCTACTTCAGATATATAAGTAGACTACAGTCGCTACAGGAGACGTCTACTTCAGATATATAAATAGGCTACAGTCGTAACAGAAGACGTATACTCTAGATATATAGGTAGACTACAGTCGTTCCAGGAGACGTCTACTTCAGATATATAAATAGGCTACAGTCGTAACAGAAGACGTATACTCTAGATATATAGGAAGACTACAGTCGTTACAGGAGACGTCTCCTTCAGATATATAAGTAGGCTACAGTCGTTACAGAGGACGTATACTTCAGATATATAAAGCAGACTACAGTCGTTACAGAAGACGTCTACTTCAGATATATAAGTAGACTACAGTTGTTACAGAAGACGTCTACTTCAGATATATAAGTAGGCTACAGTCGTTACAGAAGACGTCTACTTCAGATATATAAGTAGGCTACAGTCGTTACAGAAGACGTCTACTTCAGATATATAAGTAGGCTACAGTCGTTACAGAAGACGTCTACTTCAGATATATAAGTAGGCTACAGTCGTTACAGAAGACGTCTACTTCAGATATATAAGTAGGCTACAGTCGTTACAGAAGACGTCTACTTCAGATATATAAGTAGGCTACAGTCGTTACAGAAGACGTCTACTTCAGATATATAAGTAGGCTACAGTCGTTACAGAAGACGTCTACTTCAGATATATAAGTAGGCTACAGTCGTTACAGAAGACGTCTACTTCAGATATATAAGTAGGCTACAGTCGTTACAGAAGACGTCTACTTCAGATATATAAGTAGGCTACAGTCGTTACAGAAGACGTCTACTTCAGATATATAAGTAGGCTACAGTCGTTACAGAAGACGTCTACTTCAGATATATAAGTAGGCTACAGTCGTTACAGAAGACGTCTACTTCAGATATATAAGTAGGCTACAGTCGTTACAGAAGACGTCTACTTCAGATATATAAGTAGGCTACAGTCGTTACAGAAGACGTCTACTTCAGATATATAAGTAGGCTACAGTCGTTACAGAAGACGTCTACTTCAGATATATAAGTAGGCTACAGTCGTTACAGAAGACGTCTACTTCAGATATATAAGTAGGCTACAGTCGTTACAGAAGACGTTTACTTCAGATATAGAAGTAGGCTACAGTCACTACAGAAGACGTCTACTTCAGATATATAAGTAGGCTACAGTCGCTACAGGAGACGTCTACTTCAGATATATAAAGTAGACTTCAGTCGTTACAGAAGACGTCTACTTCAGATATATAAGTAGGCTACAGTCGATACAGAAGACGTCTACTTCAGATATATAAGTAGGCTAGAGTCGTTACAGAGGACGTATACTTCAGATATATAAGTAGGCTACAGTCGTTACAGAAGACGTATACTTCAGATATATAAGTAGACTACAGTCACTACAGAAGACGTATACTTCAGATATATAAGACTTCAGATATATAAGTAGACTACAGTCGTTACAGGAGACGTCTTCTTCAGATATATAAGTAGGCTACAGTCACTACAGAAGAGTAGGCTACAGTCGATACAGAAGACGTCTACTTCGGATATATAAGTAGGCTACAGTCGATACAGAAGAGGTCTACTTCAGATATATAAGTAGGCTAGAGTCGTTACAGAGGCCGTATACTTCAGATATATAAGTAGGCTACAGTCGCTACAGAAGACGTATACTTCAGATATAAAAGTAGGTTTCAGTCGCTACAGAGGACGTCTACTTAATATATAAAGAAGGCTACAGTCGTTACAGAAGACGTATACTTCAGATATATAAGTAGACTACAGTCACTACAGAAGACGTATGCTTCAGATATATAAGTAGACTACAGTCGCTACAGGAGACGTCTACTTCAGATATATAAAGTCGACTACAGTCGTTCCAGAAGACGTCTACTTCAGATATATAAGTAGACTACAGTCGCTACAGGAGACGTCTACATCAGATATATAAATAGGCTACAGTCGTTACAGAAGACGTATACTCTAGATATATAAGTAGACTACAGTCGTTACAGGAGACGTCTACTTCAGATATATAAAGTCGACTACAGTCGTTCCAGAAGACGTCTACTTCAGATATATAAGTAGTCTACAGTCGTTACAGAAGACATCTACTTCAGGTATATAAGTAGGCTACAGTCACTACAGCAGACGTATACTTCAGATATATAAGTAGACTACAGTCACTACAGAAGACGTATGCTTCAGATATATAAGTAGACTACAGTCGCTACAGGAGACGTCTACTTCAGATATATAAAATAAACTACAGTCGTTACAGAAAACGTCTACTTCAGATATATAAGTAGGCTACAGTCGTTCCAGAAGACGTCTACTTCAGATATATAAGTAGACTACAGTCGTTACAGAAGACGTCTACTTCGGATATATAAGTAGGCTACAGTCGATACAGAAGAGGTCTACTTCAGATATATAAGTAGGCTAGAGTCGTTACATAGGACGTATACTTCAGATATATAAGTAGGCTACAGTCGCTACAGGAGACGTCTACTTCAGATATATAAAATAAACTACAGTCGTTACAGAAAACGTCTACTTCAGATATATAAGTAGGCTACAGTCGTTCCAGAAGACGTCTACTTCAGATATATAAGTAGACTACAGTCGTTACAGGAGATGTCTACTTCAGATATATAAGTAGGCTACAGCCACTACAGAAGACGTATACTTCAGATATATAAGACTTCAGATATATAAGTAGACTACAGTCGTTACAGGAGATGTCTACTTCAGATATATAAGTAGGCTACAGCCACTACAGAAGACGTATACTTCAGATATATAAGTAGGTTACAGTCGCTACAGAGGACGTCTACTTAATACATAAAGTAGGCTACAGTCGTTACAGAAGACGGATACTTCAGATATAAAAGTAGGTTACAGTCGCTACAGAGGACGTCTACTTAATATATAAAGTAGGCTACAGTCGTTACAGAAGACGGATACTTCAGATATAAAAGTAGGTTACAGTCGCTACAGAAGACGTACACTTCAGATATAAAAGTAGGTTACAGTCGCTACAGAAGACGTACACTTCAGATATAAAAGTAGGTTACAGTCGCTACAGATGACGTCTACTTAATATATAAAGTAGGCTACAGTCGTTACAGAAGACGTATACTTCAGATATAAAAGTAGGTTACAGTCGCTACAGAGGACGTCTACTTAATATATAAAGTAGGCTACAGTCGTTACAGAAGACGTATACGTACACTTCAGATATAAAATTAGGTTACAGTCGCTACAGAATACGTACACTTCAGATATAAAAGTAGGTTACAGTCGCTACAGAAGACGTACACTTCAGATATAAAAGTAGGTTACAGTCGCTACAGAAGACGTATACTTCAGATATATAAGAAGGCTACAGTCACTACAGAAGACGTATACTTCAGTTATATAAGGAGGCTAAAGTCGTTACAGAAGACGTACACTTCAGATATAAAAGTAGATTAACTACTACTTCTGAAGTAAACATCCTCTGTATCATTTGTAGCTAACTATTACTTCTGAAGTAAACATCCTCTGTACCTTTTGTAGCTAATTATTACTTCTGAAGTAAACATCCACTGTATCATTTGTAGCTAATTATTACTTCTGAAGTAAACATCCTCTGTATCATTTGTAGCTAATTAATACTTCTGAAGTAAACATCCTCTGTATCATTTGTAGCTAACTATTAAATCTGAAGTAAACATCCTCTGTATCATTTGTAGCTAACTATTAAATCTGAAGTAAACATCCTCTGTATCATTTGTAGCTAAATATTACATCTGAAGTAAACAACCTCTGTATCATTTGTAGCTAACTATTAAATCTGAAGTAAACATCCTCTGTATCATTTGTAGCTAACTATTAAATCTGAAGTAAACATCCTCTGTATCATTTGTAGCTAACTATTAAATCTGAAGTAAACATCCTCTGTATCATTTGTAGCTAACTATTTCTTCTGAAGTAAACATCCTCTGTATCATTTGTAGCTAACTATTAAATCTGAAGTAAACATCCTCTGTATCATTTGTAGCTAAATATTACATCTGAAGTAAACAACCTCTGTATCATTTGTAGCTAACTATTAAATCTGAAGTAAACATCCTCTGTATCATTTGTAGCTAAATATTACATCTGAAGTAAACAACCTCTGTATCATTTGTAGCTAACTATTAAATCTGAAGTAAACATCCTCTGTATCATTTGTAGCTAAATATTACATCTGAAGTAAACAACCTCTGTATCATTTGTAGCTAACTATTAAATCTGAAGTAAACATCCTCTGTATCATTTGTAGCTAAATATTACATCTGAAGTAAACAACCTCTGTATCATTTGTAGCTAACTATTAAATCTGAAGTAAACATCCTCTGTATCATTTGTAGCTAACTATTTCTTCTGAAGTAAACATCCTCTGTATCATTTGTAGCTAACTATTAAATCTGAAGTAAACATCCTCTGTATCATTTGTAGCTAAATATTACATCTGAAGTAAACAACCTCTGTATCATTTGTAGCTAACTATTAAATCTGAAGTAAACATCCTCTGTATCATTTGTAGCTAAATATTACATCTGAAGTAAACAACCTCTGTATCATTTGTAGCTAACTATTAAATCTGAAGTAAACATCCTCTGTATCATTTGTAGCTAAATATTACATCTGAAGTAAACAACCTCTGTATCATTTGTAGCTAACTATTAAATCTGAAGTAAACATCCTCTGTATCATTTGTAGCTAAATATTACATCTGAAGTAAACAACCTCTGTATCATTTGTAGCTAACTATTAAATCTGAAGTAAACATCCTCTGTATCATTTGTAGCTAAATATTACATCTGAAGTAAACAACCTCTGTATCATTTGTAGCTAACTATTAAATCTGAAGTAAACATCCTCTGTATCATTTGTAGCTAACTATTACTTCTGAGTAAACATCCTCTGTATCATTTGTAGCTAATTAATACTTCTGAAGTAAACATCCTCTGTATCATTTGTAGCTAACTATTAAATCTGAAGTAAACATCCTCTGTATCATTTGTAGCTAACTATTAAATCTGAAGTAAACATCCTCTGTATCATTTGTAGCTAACTATTTCTTCTGAAGTAAACATCCTCTGTATCATTTGTAGCTAACTATTAAATCTGAAGTAAACATCCTCTGTATCATTTGTAGCTAACTATTTCTTCTGAAGTAAACATCCTCTGTATCATTTGTAGCTAACTATTAAATCTGAAGTAAACATCCTCTGTATCATTTGTAGCTAATTAATACTTCTGAAGTAAACATCCTCTGTATCATTTGTAGCTAAATATTACATCTGAAGTAAACAACCTCTGTATCATTTGTAGCTAACTATTAAATCTGAAGTAAACATCCTCTGTATCATTTGTAGCTAACTATTACTTCTGAGTAAACATCCACTGTATCATTTGTAGCTAATTATTACTTCTGAAGTAAACATCCTCTGTATCATTTGTAGCTGATTATTACTTCTGAGTAAACATCCTCTGTATTATTTGTAGCTAACTATTACTTCTGAAGTAAACATCCTCTGTATCATTTGTAGCTAATTATTACATCTGAAGTAAACATCCACTGTATCATTTGTAGCTAATTATTACTTCTGAAGTAAAGACCCTCTGTACCATTTGTAGCTAACTACTACTTCTGAAGTAAACATCCTCTGTATCATTTGTAGCTAATTATTACTTCTGAAGTAAAGACCCTCTGTACCATTTGTAGCTGACTACTACTTCTGAAGTAAAGACCCTCTGTATTATTTGTAGCTGATTATTACTTCTGAAGTAAACATCCTCTGTATCATTTGTAGCTAACTACTACTTCTGAAGTAAACATCCTCTTTACCATGTGTAGCTAATTATTACTTCTGAAGTAAACATCCTCTGTATCATTTGTAGCTAATTATTACTTCTGAAGTAAACATCGTCTGTATCATTTGTAGCTAACTACTACTTCTGAAGTAAATACCCTGTGTATCATTTGTAGCTAATTATTACATCTGAAGTAAACATCCTCTGTATCATTTGTAGCTGATTACTACTTATGAAATGTCTGTTCACTAAGTTTTTGATCATTGTTGACCTGCAGATTTGTTTCTGTATTGGAAAAGGCATCATAAAGGCTGCTACATATTGTGAAGGAGATTCATCTTTGCCGGACACTGAGTCCCGGTTTCTGGTTTTAGTGTTGAATTCGTGATGTCTTCCCTTTGGTTTCGGTATTTCATCATTTCCTGTTGCAGTTTTGCATTGACCCTGAGTTCAGTCTTTGTATGCTTACGATGTAATTACTTTAATTTAATTTGATTTGAAGTAAATGTTCTCCGCCTGACCTGTTCGATTAAACATTATTTAGAATCCTAGAAATAAAGAGTGTATTACATACGAGCATTCCAACCTGAAAACAATATCAATAAATATTGGAACTACTTTCAATATTGCCTGTACATCGTTTAACGCTCAACCAGACCGATCAACAATATACAAGAAATTAATGTTATTGCTGCACGCATAAACACTCTTTGAAACTGTGTATAGGAAAGATATACATTTAAGCTACTGCTTACATGTGTATCATTTCATCCGCCATAACGTACAGAAAAGGGATTTCAACTATGATAATGATAAAACAAAATATATGAACCTGTTAACTGATCCAATAATAGGAGCCTGCTTGGGAAACAGCAAATGGCATAAATCAGGTAATACTTCTAGCATATGTACTTCGTCATTTAACTTAGAGATAAACAGTTTACCGTCATTTAACTTAGAAATAAATGGTTTACCGTCATTTAACTTAGATATAAATGGTTTACCGTCATTTAACTTAGAGGTAAACTGTCTACCGTCATTTAGTTTTGAGATAAATGATCTACCATCATTTAACTTAGAGATCAATAGTTTGTCGTCATTTAACTCAGAGTTAAATAGTCTACCGTCATTACACTTTGAGATGAATGGTCTACTGTCATTTATCTTAGAGATAAATCGTCTGCCGTCGTTTAACTTTAAAGATTAACGGCCTGCCGTCATTTAATTCAGAAGTATCTTGTCTGTCGTCATTTAATTTAAATATTGGCAGTCTATCGTCATTTAACATGGATATTGATTGTCTGGCGTCATTTAACTCAGAGTTAAATGGTCTACCGTCATTAAACTTTGGGATGAATGGTCTGCCGTCATTTAACTTAGAGATAGACGATTTACTGTCATTTAACTTAGAGATTCATGGTCTACTGTCATTTATTTTAGAGATTAACGGTCTGTCATCATTCAACTTAGAGATAAATGATCTGCCGTCATTTAACTTAGATATAAATGGTCTACCGGCATTTAACTTAGAGATAAAGGGTCTACCGTCATTAAACTTTGGGATGAATGGTCTGCCGTCATTTAACTTAGAGGTAGACGATTTACTGTCATTTAACTTAGAGATTAATGGTCTACTGTCATTTATTTTAGAGATTAACGGTCTGTCATCATTCAACTTAGAGATAAATCGTCTGCCGTCATTTAACTTTAAAGATTAACGGCCTGCCGTCATTTAATTTAGAAGTATCTTGTCTGTCGTCATTTAATTTAGAGATTGGCAGTCTATCGTCATTTAACATGGATATTGATTGTCTGTCGTCATTAAACTAAGAGATAAATGGTCTGCCGTCATTTAACTTAGAGATAGACGATTTGCTGTCATTTAACTTAGCAATAAATTGTTTGTCGTCATTTAACTTAGAGATAAATTGTTTGTCGTCATTTGACTTAAAGATAAATTATTTTTCGTCACTGAACGCAGAAATAAATGGTTAAATTCCCTTAATTTGAATATGAATGGTCTGTCGTCACTTAATTTCGAGATCCGTTCAGAATTCGTTATTCCTTATTGATCATAAATAAATACAGTTCATAGAAACAACATGTACATCAATCTCAGTTACATCAAAGATTCACAGGGTCATTCCATTGATACAACATTTAGTTATCTACTAAATATTTGCATAATGGACAAATTTCACTAAATTGCAAAAATTCGTTCGTTTTTTTTCGATTATATGATTTTACTAATTTAAAGACAGGGGATTTCCTCGCTAATAGGGCTCACTATCTGTGATTTTGATATCGTTATAAGGAGCATTTAAAATGAAATTATATTCGTTTTCGATGTCCCTAAGACACACAGGGCAAGTTCGCAGATGGCGTGCGAAGATTAATGTAATTGAACAAAAGTTTCTTTATTATACATATACGTGTTGTTTGAGTAAACATTTGATAATCATTTTAATCTTCATTTTCCATTTAAATACGCTAGCACTATGTCGTGTTTTGTGTCAGTAATATAAACTCGTTTTCCATGTGTGAAACTTTTACTTATGAAATTGTTGTATATTCTTTTGTTTTATTGTTGTCGGATTAATGGATACGTATATATCTGCTTAGGTTCATTATTGTATAACGAGATAATCCGGTCGTACCTGATCAGATACAGCCTCCGATGTCCAAGAACAATTATAATCGAGGTCAAATTTCTTTTTTTCTTTTACATCATGTTTATTCTTACATTTTCAGTTTCCCTTTTCTTTTCTTTACAGCATATTGCAAGTCAATTTTTAGGCATTTTGCTTTTAGAAAAAAACCTGTTCATTTGTGCCTAACAACATTTATGACATTTCAGCCTTCATCAAATACTGTACATGTATTTAACCTAATTACCTCATTTTGTCTTTGTTTTTAGATGATAAAACAATGTTTGTATATAGCATTTTAATGTTAAGTTTTACAAAAATCAGGTAATAAAGGAATACTGAAATATTCGTTAGCACACCTGTTTAAATATTTTGCTCTAATTAGTTTTAAATGTGTTTTATTGTCTCTTCAAAATATGAGGAAACACTTTTAAATAACAAGAAAATGCCACAACTTAGAATGTACAATATGTGCCATTAATGGTTGATTTTGACTAATATGGCAAATGTGAATTTAGAAAATGTGTTGTGTGAAACATAGGTAATAATAAGGGGAATATTTTAGTGAAATTCAGCTTCTATGAAAAACTAGATAATTAACTTGCCATTGTTTCATAAAACAACGCCTGCCTAGTGTTGTTAAATATGTTGTCACTCAGAGAACACCCCGTATGAACATGCCGTTATGTTATTTGGGCCCTACTCAACTCAAAGACCCATGTACAACGTTCGTGTTTCTTTATAATGTAGGTCACTCCTCGTGCTCCAAACTATTTAAATTTTGTTCATTTATTGAATGAGTGGGGGTCTGAAGTAAGCGCCTAGCCTGATAGAGACTCCCTCAATAGGCAGACTCTTGTCCACCCCCACTTCGTGATCATTATATATCTAATTGATTATAATCTGAGGTATTATTATGGGTATCTGTTTTACTACGGTGTAATATATTGATGTTATGTTATTATTAGAGCCCTTCACTCGTGGCAGTTTGGGACAGGGTCTGTCGAGCTGGTTCTTTGTTTAGGAGCGAGTGCGTTATTTAACGCATTATGGTTTTATCCGAAGGGCACGCGCAGCGGACTCTGCATTAAACTGACATCGGTGCAGGGTTCTGTATGTCCGACATGATGTTTTAACTTCTTAACATCTGCATAAGGATTGATTAATTTTGAAATGTATCGGCTATCATTATTTTTATGATTTTTAGTATCTCATAATTCAACCAGTAATGGCTGGGTATTGATCGCTGTTTACTTTGTATATTTTATGATTGTGATTTGTATTTTACTGTCGATCAATGGGTGACACTTAAATAAACTAGTATTTATCGTATTTATCTTACTGGCTTTAACTAAACGGTGAACGCACACACCAGTCAGCAGTATTATCGAGAAATACTTCCATCTTGTTTATCTGACAAATTTTATCTGTATCTTTATATAGTTAACTTACCTCAGCACTGGCATACATATTCTTCTCCTCTGAATACCTCAGGGAAATTTACCACCGTATATAACATTTCTGACAATGTGCTATTATGTTTTAGTTTCAGATGTGAGACCCCATGCCAGTACTAGCTATTCCGGTAATGGAAATGAATGGGAAATCTAAACATTATCTATCAGAAGATGGTCTTCAAGTCAAATATACGGGGTAAGTACCCAGGTAAAGATCTACCAATAGTCTGTAACACATACCGTCATTGGCGCCCGTCACCAATTGATTTGTCTCGTTCAACCAGACTCTTGTTGTCTGCGCAGGCTATAACAAGTGATCAAGCGTCTGGTTGAACGAGACTACCACTTGAATTGCTTAGTCGAGGTCGTTTGCTAAACCTTTCCCTGCACATAACAAATATTTGCTTCCGAAAATTACAAATACTGTAATGTTGTACCTTAAATGCAAATATTTCCAAAAAAGCTTCGGTATTACGTTGTGATCCGGGTTCTGACCATATATGCTTTGTGGCATATTTTCTATTTAAACAAATACGTTTTTCTTGGTATGCAGAAGAACGGTGTATGACATTACAAGTTCAGAAATTATATTTTTTGTTTTAGTTATGCCTAATATCGTATTGCTTGACATTCTTGCATTCGTATGTTACGAAGTATTGAAGCTGAGTATAGCATCGGAGAAATAATGAATACAGATTGTTTTGGTACACAGGACGACCTCCACTCGTAGACCTACACAAGTAAATCCGCGGTCACATCTTACGGTCACGCACGTAGTTGACCGCAGTGGGGGTTGGCCGTAGTTGACTGTAGTAGACTGTAGGTGACCTTAGTTAAACGAATTAAACGTAGTTAGACGTAGTTTCCTAACCCTAACTCCTAAACTTAACATTACTTAACGATACTTCACCCTAGTTGACCCTAGTTAATCGTACTTAACAGTACTGTACATGTGAACGTACTTCAAACGTAGTCCAACCCTAGAAGCTGTCCCTACATGACCCTATACTACTTGAACGTAGTGTTATCCGTAGTGTCTACGGTCAACTACGGTAAATTATACTAGTAGAGTTCCCACAATGGGGTCCCGTGACCATGTTCCCGGACCAAGGTTTGACAGTTGATTTTAATCAATTGGAGTGTGCTGATTAAAGTGAGCTGGTGTGAACCTCGTGAAAATTTGGGCTAACTCGGTCAGACGCGAAAATTCAAAATGGCCGCCATCCGGCATCTGGTATTTCAAATGAATACATATCTCTGCTTCTATAATTCTGTTTTAAATTATTTCGTAGTCTAAATGTATGTTGTTGGGTCAGGGATTTCGTTTATCAGCAAAATAACTTGCAAAGAGTAAGTGTTCGGTCGAAAAATGGTTTATCATTTGTTTGCAGCCAAAACCAAAATAATCACAAGCTGACTGCATAAGAAAGCAATCAGGAAGACATCTTTAATGGCAATGTTGTAAAGGTTTTATCTTTAACCATTGCACATTAAATAAAACAACCATTGTCTAAACTGTCTAATCAATTATTCTGTATGTTTCGGGCTAGGCGTCCTCACAAAGGCCAAGGTCAAATGAGGACGGGTTCCTATGGAGACACTGTCTGAAACAACAAGTAGATAGAAAAGAAAGTAGACAGATAAAATAGAAAGCATAAAAGATTCCGAGTGTTGTGATGGGCACAGCAGTTCAATATTGGTCTCCTTCATGTCCCCTTCGTAGAAGACACGAACGAAATTCCCCACTGCTGCAGGTAGGGGGGCACACAAGTCGCCTTAACGATACACATGCAGCGGGATACAGCAGAACTATTTTTGATTTCTTCAATGTTTCCTTAATGGAGGACAAGGAAGAAACACTCCCCGGGTCTGCAGGGGAGGCACTTTAGTTGCCTCTTTCGATCATGCAGTGTGATTCGCCAGGTCTATTCTTTCCCGAACCTTCACAGGTTGTCTGGTAAAAAAAAAACAGTAGACCTTCAGTTAATATCTTCCTCAGAGAATCTTCCTCCACAGTCAATATTACTTCCATCATCCTCATCCACAACATTGTGCGGGTATCTACTCATGAGTCATGTTCATCCAAATCATGCTAACTTCTAGGAAGTGTATCCTTGTTAAACATCACATTTGATACACATCTGCCGTGGATCAGGGGGTGCGTTTAGCTCATCATATTTTAGTGAAAGGTAAACTTGGAAGCATCTCTTGTTACTGGAATGCTTTGCCAACATCTTTCAAAAGAATGCGCGTTCCGGACTCTCTGTGTCATACACTATTTTCCCCGTGTCCATAGAAGCCAGATGCTGTATCAGATCCACGATGTACTGGGACTAAGATTTCAGCTACTCCAACAGAGCAAATATCTCCGCAGCTGATGGTTTTAACCTCCCGTTTGATAAAAAGGGCGCCCTCCAGATGATGCACAACATATGCAGAATAAATTATATTTCTGCCTGGTGGAGTACCCAAAATTATTTTCTGTGTGTTTCTCTGCATGCTTGGTTGACTCAGTCATTAAAAACGAGTTCAGGCATTGTTTGTTTTCTTGATTGTTGATCAGGACTTGAAAGTCCTTTTTGTCGGAAAAACTATCTGATGAAGACATTTTTGGACCTGTCTCTATATGCTGTCTTGGTTGTACGTCGCTTATGCACACCATATTCATGGAAGTTTCTACCACATACATGTAGCTATCATTTACAAACATAAACTGGAATGCATTTGGGAGCCTACTTTGAATAATGGAGAAAAAGCTTTTCTGCATAACTGCGTGAGGGCAAACCCATCAGGTTTCTCACAATATTCAGCAGCTTGGGTCATTTATCGCCTAAGAAACTCATACTGATTTGCCCTAATGTGGTGCTATTATGCAGACAAATCATTTCTCCATTTTTTTGCAGTAGGCATCCAAATGATTGCTATAATGTCGACTTTCTATCGAAGACCTTGATCAGCCAAGACAACATATAAAGACGGGTCCAGAAAAGTGTACATTGAAACATCAGACAGGTTTCCTCGATAGGTTATAGGTTATCGGAGAAACAAAGAAAGACTGAACAAGTTTCTAAAGGATGAGTCTTCCAAGGTTGCAAAGCATCACGCAAACAATGACTCTATTATGTACTCCATCGGGCTAAGCTGTTGGAATATTTTCTCTGATGGAAAGTATGGAAGAACTCAAATGCAGCTGCATAGAGGCAGATCCGATAAACATGAAAATTGGAGACAGCGCAGACAGCCGTGACTAATGCCAAGTTCACAGATAAAGTAATTCATTCAGCATTTCCCCGGCAGGTTGAGGATCGCGAAAAGAATACTCCTGCTGTTTCATAAGAGGCGACTAATGTGGAACCCTCTGCAGAATTGGGAATTTGTTTTTGTGACCTTTACTTTGGGACACAAATGCGACATAAATCTGCTGCACACATTGCAAAATTTGGAATCTCTATATTTCTTTCTACTTCTCACTATATTTTATTTCCTAGCGCCTTACTTGGCAACCTCTGCCTCCTGCACGCACACAAAAGCAAGTAGTCCAGTGCGCATGTACAACACACATGGATGCACGTCCTTTGACCTTAGCTGTTGATAGGCCTTTAAACAAATATAACCAAACCAATCTTTCAGCAGATGTTGTTATCGAACAGAAGGACAAAATCATCAGCTGCATGATGAAGCTGAATTCTGAATCCGATAACAACTCTAAAGTGGATCTGATACAATATCAAGCTTCAGATTGTCCGCCAAGCATACCCAGTGACGCAAGACGTGCTTTAGAAAATCGGTGAAACTTCAGGAGAGGCTAGAGCACTGAAGTGGGTATCCTATCCCACTGCATGTGTATCGTAGAAGGCGACTGGCCCAGCATAAATGGAATACCGTGTCTTCTACGAAGAGGACGTCTTAGACCATTCCAAACAATGGCTGTTTTATTTAATTTACAATGGTTATAAAACCTTTACAACTTAACCATTAAGGATATTTTCCTGGTCTTTTCCTTTGCAGTCAGCTTGTAATTATCTTGGTTTTGGCTGCAAACAAATAATAAATCATTTTTCGACCGAACAGTTAAATTTCTTTTGCTGATAAATGAAATCCCTGACCCTTACAGCATATATTTAGACTCCGAAATCGTTTAAGATAGACATATAGAAGCAAAGATATGTATTCATTTGAAATATCAGATGCTGTATGGCGGCCATTTTGAATTTCGCGTCTAACCGAATTAGCCCAAATTTTCACGAGGTTCACCCCAGCTCATTTTAATAAGCACACTCCAACTGACCAAAGTCAACTTTCAAACCTTAGTCCGGGAAAAGTGGTCACGGGCCCCATTGTGGGAACTCTACAATACGGTCAAGTAGGGTCAATTACGGTCAACTTAGGTCAACTACGTTCAAACTACGGTCACAGTAGGGTATTGGCATCCGAACTCACCGTAGAGATATTTTGAACATGAATCAAATATTTGGGCTAACCAAGGCCAAATGATGGGTTTCTCTTAGTTCAAACAACGTTTATAAATACGTCTAACTACGTGTATTACGTTTGACTAAGGTCACCTACTGTCTACTACAGTCAACTACGGTCATCCCCTGCTACAATCAACTACGTTTACATGCGTGACCGTAAGATTTGACTGCAGATTAAAATGAACCTACATCGTGGTGTGTCTAATACCCTGATTGTATATCTATAATATATACAACAGCAGGACTTCTTTTAATGATACGGCCGGCAGCAAGGTTTCTTTTACTTCTATTCAAATTTGATGTTTTTTGTTCTGTTCTAGTTAACTTAATTTTAGTTCTATTTTCTACCAGTCCAGCAGACATGGTCCAGAGGAGACAGCGTGGCTGGATAGGAGAGAGGACGTACTTGGAGGTGGCTCTACTCGTTAGCTGTGGAGTGTTACTCTGTATCACCGTCATTCTCATAATCAACGAGGCTGTACGGCATGACGACCAGCTGAACGGTATGTACACCTCTGTGCGGACCTGTACAACGGTTAGTACACCAATGTACTGACCTGTACAATGGTTAATACACTTATGTACGGACATGTACAACGGTTAGTACATCTATGTACGGACCTGTACAACGGTTAATACCCTTATGTACGGACCTGTACAACGGTTATTACACCAATGTACTGACCTGAACAATGGTTAATACACTTATGTATTGACCTGTACAATGGTTAGTACATCTCTGTACGGACCTGTACAATAGTTAGTACATCTCTGTACGGACCTGTACAACTGTTAGTACACTTATGTACGGACCTGTACAACGGTTAGTACACCACTGTACAGACATGTACAACGGTTAGTACACCACTGTACGGACCTGTACAATGGTTAGTACATCTCTGTACGGACCTGTACAACTGTTAGTACACTTATGTACGGTCCTGTACAACGGTTAGTACACCACTGTACAGACCTGTACAGCGGTTAGTACACCACTGTACGGACGTGGACAATGGTTAGTACATCTCTGTACGGACCTGCACAATGGTTAGTACATCTTTGTACGGACCTGTACAATAGTTAGTACACCACTGTACAGACCTGTACAAGGGTTAGTACACCTACGTACGTTCCTGTACAACGGTTAGTACATCTCTCTACAGGCCTGTACAATGGTTAGTACACCTTCTACGTTCCTGTACAACGGTAAGTACATCTATTTACGGACCTGTACAATGGTTAGTACATCTTTGTACGGACCTGTACAATAGTTAGTACATCTCTGTACGGACCTGTACAATGGTTAGTACATCTTTGTACGGACCTGTACAATGGTTAGTACACCACTGTACAGACCTGTACAATGGTTAGTACACCTACGTACGTTCCTGTACAACGGTTAGTACATCTCTCTACAGGCCTGTACAATGGTTAGTACACCTGCTACGTTCCTGTACAACGGTAAGTACATCTATGTACGGACCTGTACAATGGTTAGTACATCTCTGTACGAACCTGTACAATGGTTAGTACACCACTGTACAGACCTGTACAACGGTTAGTACATCTCTCTACAGGTCTGTACAATGGTTAGTACACCTACTACGTTCCTGTACAACGGTAAGTACATCTATGCACGGACCTGTACAACGGTAAGTACATCTATGTACGGACCTGTACAACGGTTAGTACATCTCTCTACAGGTCTGTACAACGATAAGTACACCTCTGTACGGACCTGTACAATGGTAAGTACACCTCTGTACTGGCCTGTACCCCTGGACAATATATCCTCTTTAGAAATACAAAGGTTTGGATGTTTTGTGCCGATTGGAGGGGGTTAGAGCATATTTAGCATTGTTTCAAGAGAACGAAATGTAAAGGAAATGTACATGGAATGTGTTCATGGGAGATAATCAGAGAAAAGCAGTGTTTAGGAGAACTGTTATTTGAGTAGTAGGGTTGGTCTTTCGCTTTACTTTTGTATATTTATATTATTGTATCATGCCACCTCTCTGTTTTATAGGTGGCGCCTCAAAGCTTGCTGCCACTAGTACAGTGTGTTTGTCACAGGACTGCGTCAGAGCAGGTATAGAAAGGATTACAATTCACCAGATATTGAAAACAGAACTGAAAGTAAATGGCACTTATGCTGATTTCGCTGTTGAAATGATATAAATGATATAGGCTGTTTCTCATGTTGATATCATCACTATTATCAGAATCAGGAATGATAATATCCAATTTGACCATCATTTCTTTCTGAAACATTGCAGGATGACGTCACAATTAATATTTATTAAATGGCGCAGACACGTATAATCCAAAGGATAGATACATACTTATAATGCCGTGTGTATCACGTGTTTATATTTGAGACATCATCAGTGCTATAAAAATATGAAAAACTGATATTTTTGCTATTGAACATGTGTTGCTCTTTGTGACGTCAAAATACAAAAGTGACGTGTGATTGTGACGTCCAATCAGATGTCCTGCCAAAGCGTACCTTCTGGCGGATCACTGATAGACTCCGGATATAAGTTCAGTGATTTCCTACCGTGCAAATGTTTATCTTGTTTTTGTTACGTACATATCATTAGACATCAGCTATATACTCTAACCTATTGTCTAACTATTGTTACAGCGGCCAGGCTACTACAGGGTATGAACCAGGAGGTCGACCCGTGCGATAACTTTTTTGAGTTCGCGTGCGGGTCTTGGAATAAAGTCAATGTTATTCCTGATGACAGACCAAGTTACAACACATTTGCTAAACTAAGAGACGATCTCCATGTAACCCTCAAAGGTACGTATATCTCCATGTAACCCTCAAAGGTACGTATATCTCCATGTAACCCTCAAAGGTGCGTAATACTTCATGTAACCCTCAAAGGTGCGTATATTTCCATGTTACCCTCAAAGGTGCGTAATATTCCATGTAACCCTCAAAGATACGTATATCTCCATGTAACCCTCAAAGGTACGTATATCTCCAAGTTACCCTCAAAGGTGTGTAATACTCCACGTAACCCTCAAAGGTGCGTATATCTCAAAGTAACCCTCAAAGGTGCATTATACTCCATGTAACCCTCAAAGGTACGTACATCTCCACGTATCCCTCAAAGATACGTACATCTCCATGTAACCCTCAAAGGTGCGTAATACTCCATGTAACCCTCAAAGATACGTACATCTCCATGTAACCCTTAAAGATACGTACATCTCCATGTAACCCTCAAAGGTACGTATATCTCCATGTAACCCTCAAAGGTACGTATATCTCCATGTAACCCTCAAAGGTACGTATATCTCAAAGTAACCCTCAAAGGTACGTACATCTCCTACAAATGTACGTGCATTCTTACGTAACTCTCAAAAGTATGTACATCCCCACATCACACCAAAGTTCAGAATGTATAACTTCGACACTCTACTTTCTTTACTTTGGCGGATTGGTCGAGTGGTTAACATCCCAAAGTCGCCGTACGCATGGAATATTCAGAGAAAGTGTTTTTCTCCTGCCCACACAACTCCAACATCCCAGGTGGAGTATACAATGGTCTGGGGTGGATGTTGCGGTATCTGTGTTGTAGCATTCAAGTGAGGTGGCACTATAAATGATACTGTCGGAAGAACGGTCCCACTACAAACAGAACGTCATACAGCTTCAACATACACGCAGGCATCCACACATAGGGAGATATTAGCTAGGTGGTATAGGACTAGTAGTTAGCGCCTGATAAGGCAGCTCCTGCGAATTCCTCAATATTGTATTGATTAATGTATATGCTTATTGTATTGATTGTATAAGATTGTATATATATGTACTGTAAAGCGCTCTAGAGTCGCTTATGTTAGCTAGATAGGGCGCTATATCATATGTTGTATATTTATATTTATTTTACTTCATCTCTCAACTTGATGATAAGATTTTGGAATATTGGGACAATCACTGCAGAGCCAATAATCCATATTTGTATTGTGTAGCGCTGAGATAAAACCTAATGATATCTATATAGTTTCATAATTGTGTAGTATAAACATGCTTGTTCAATTTAATAATATAAGCTTTAAAGTGCTCGAGCATCCGTATAATGACAATGAGACAGTATATACACTGCCCTCCAAAAGTTCGGTTACATATTTTAAATTTAGCTGATAAATTATTTTTGACAAAACTATTGGAATAGTTAATTGATTATCCAAATTGAATCACAAAAAGGGTTTTGTCAAACAATTCTGATATTTCACATTTTACATAAATCTATCTGATGTTTGAGAGTTGTTAGATTTACGTAAATGTACTCGGTATTAATTTTAACTTTATTGAAAATGACAAAATACATCACTATTCACCATTCATTGATTATTTGTTATCTCTTAAGTATATTTGTACTTTTCAATCACTTTGCAAATACTCATGAGAAGCGAATGACAAGAGAAGAACGATTCCAGCGTGTTTTTTTTACCATCGCAATGGTGTTGCTGCCGGCCAAACTGAAAGAATTATTGGAACCAACAGGTAAGTGACTGTTTTCATCGCGGATTTTAGTGCATTTGCATACGTTTCTTATCAAGAACCTGTCTTTAGTTGTTTTAATGTTTCACTTTTTTTGCAGACATAACGTGAACAGGGCCATTAAACGGTTCCAAGATACCGGGAACTATGAGGATCGAAAACGTTCTGGCCGGCCACGGATTTCTACCCCTCGGGATGATAGATTATTAGTCCGGACCAGCCTCAGAAATCGCAAGGACACCGTTCCTGAGCTTCGAACGGAGTGGATCCAAAATGGTGTGGTAGCGTCGAATACCACAGTGAGGAGACGATTACACAATGCGGGATTGAAATGTTGTGTTGCTGTCAAACAAACACCTTTGACTGCTACCCATCACCGGAAAAGATTAACATTTGCACAGAACCATGCAAATTTGACCGTGGTGGACTGGTCGACTGTTTTATGGACTGACGAGTCCAGGTTCACCATTTTCCAAACAGATGGCAAGACGTATGTGAGAAGAAGGGCAAATGAACAATTGCGACAAGACTGTGTAGTGCCTACAGTTAAGTTTGGTGGTGGCGGTGTGACAGTTTGGGATACAATGTCCTACCGAGGGACTGGATACCTCACTCCTTTGAAAGGAAATCTGAACGGAACCAAATACATTGACATTTTAGAAAACAGCGCGGTACCATCAGCACATCTGCTAGGCTATAGAAACAACGATTTCTTCCAGGATGACGGTGCCCCATGCCACCGGGCACGAATAGTGAACGAATGGAAGGAGGACAACAATATTCTGTCTTTGGAGTGGCCCCCACAGTCCCCCGACTTGAACGCGAAAGAAAACTTGTGGAGAGATCTGGGTTTTGAAGTTCGCCGACACAAGAGCAGAAACCTAAGGGAACTTGAAGCTGCCTTACCGCTTGCATGGGATGGAATACCTGCTAGGATATGTAGAACTTTGGTTAAGAGTATGCCTGACCGTATTCAGGCTGTGATTAGAGCTCGTGGAGGATACACTAAATATTAATGGAATTACAATGTTTTTGACAATTTACATTATAGCTGATTTTTGTAACATTATGTTAACTTAACATAATAAAATCAACAGAAATAATTGTCCAATAACTTCGTTAATAGTATATACAAATGATAATAAAAACAAGATTAACATAATTCTGTACTTGTAACAGAACCTTTGGAGGGCAGTGTATATATATTCCCTATTAGATCCCTACATACGTAATGATTTGAAAGTTTCCGTCACATTTTGCTTTTCTTGGTGTCAGCTGACTGAACGTAATCACGTATAAAATAAGATAAAATCCTCATTTAAAGAAAAAAAAATCAAACAATAAAAATTTGTTGGTTTTTAAAGATATCGTATTTAGAGGAACTCGTTCCAGCCTTCATCAAACAGTGACTGAGGAGTGTTTGAGCACAAAACATCTCCTATTTAAATTTGTCGGGTATTTATTGATTTATTGGTTAGGCGTGTACCAGCTAGATCTGTCTTCTATCATATAGAATCATGAGATCTTAAGATAATAACATTTTTATACCATTCTGATGTGATATGAGATTATTTTCGGAGGAAAGTCTAGGTTCGTTATCAATTTGATAGCGTACTCTGAAATCCTATTCACATTCCATACCCAATCTTATGATAGCATCTGAAAGTGCAGTCAATTTCCAGTGCTGTTACGCGGTTATATAGAACGATGGTGTTATTTGTAGATTTACTGGAGTCGCCAGTTACATCTGGTGAATGTGAAGCTTCGAGGAAAGCCAAACATCTGTACCATTCCTGTATTAATGAAAGTAAGTAGTCCCAATGAATTATTTCATTATAACGTCATTAAATATCGTGTTCAATTTGATATAATAAAAATAAGTCTATTATTGTCACTTATGATTACAATTAAAACGATCATTTACATATGTAAAAATAGCCTTTAAGGTTGATCCAGTAATAATCCACTTGTCCCTCAGCTGTTTGTGATGTGACGATTATTGTCGAGTGTTATTGATAGTTGATGGTCACGTGATGGTCATGTGACCACTTCAACTTGTTCCTAAAGTGAGAATCCTGTGTGACATTGTGACAAAGGACATACTACAGAACAAGCGAATGGAATCATGAAAGTGACGTTACTTACAAGTTCTGCTCTTTCATTTAATTTCATGAAAGTGACGTCACTTACAAATTCTACTCTATCATGAAAGTGAAGTCTCTTACCAATTCTGCTCTTTCGTTTAATTTCATGAAAATACCCTAACCTACAAATTTTGCTCTTTCATTTAATTTCATGAAAGTGACGTCACTAACAAATTCTACTCTATCATGAAAGTGACGTCTCTTACAATTTCTACTCTATCATCAAAATGACGTCTCTTACAAATTCTACTCTATCATCAAAATGACGTCACTTACAAATTCTACTCTATCATGAAAATGATGTCACTTACAAATTCTACTCTATTATGAAAATGATGTCACTTACAAATTCTACTCTATTATGAAAATGATGTCACTTACAAATTCTACTCTATCATGAAAATGATGTCACTTACAATCAATATTGCTGAATTGATTTTTTTTAAATCCCTTATAGCTTTAATTGAGGAGCGAGGCATTGAACCTGCTATACACCTGATTGAGGAGCTTGGTGGTTGGCCTGTAACGTTTGTTAACGGAACGTGGCCAGAGGAAACGTTCGACCTGACAGGCCTGCTCATCAAACTACGTCTGTACAATAATAAAATACTGGTGGATCAGTGGGTCAGCGCCGACGATAAAAATTCAGACGTTCACATAATACAGGTATGATATCCACATAACACAGGTGGTATTTTTACATAACACAGGTGTGGTGTCCACATAACACAAATATAATATCCACATAACATAGGTATAATGTCCTCATAACACAAGTGTTTAGTCCACATAACACAGGTATGATGTCCACATAACACAGTTATAATGTCCACATGTGTGAGTAAGGGCGATTGTGTATGGATGGCGGATGTAGAGTAGAAAGATGATGTGTTTATGTAAAAATACACAAGTGTTAATGTTGTGATGCAACTGAAAAGATGCATGTACTAATAATATATGAAATCATTTCATCATACATGAATGAATGGAGGATGATGATGTTGATGATGAATGATGATTGATGATGATGATTGATGATGATGAGGATGATGGAGGTAATAACATCACAAATATGTGAGATGATGATGATGAGGATGATGGAGGTAATGGCATCACAATGTATGTGAGATGATGATGATGATGATGTTGACATATAGCACAGATATGATGTACGTTAGGGTAGTTAGGAGATATCCATATAATCTTACATGTTACCCTGTAAGTCAGGACCTCCGTTCAATAAACGTCTACACCCAGTGTACCTGGTAAACTGTACAGTGTTACCCTGTCTGCCCTCCAGTTTGATCAGCCCGACCTTGGAATGCCCTCCAGGGACTATTACACCAAAGGTCGCCACGACCCAGACGTCGTAGTTTATGAGGAGTTTGCAGTTGCTGTTGCTATGGTTTTTGGCGCCAATAAAACGGTTGCTGAAGATGACATTCGGGAAATGGTGGATCTTGAAATACGGCTTGCAAACGTATGCATAAAATTCATTAGACTGTTTATTGTAGTTCCGTCTCCACAACTGCTGTTTATTGTAATTCCACAAGATTTATTTTTTTTAATTTTGAATTAAACAGCTAGGTGTGCATATTAGAGTCATGAACAAAATAACGTGCTTGTCTGAGTTGAAAACAGCGGATTACACTAATTTGAGTATACAACAGTTGGCTATGTTCATCTTAATAGTAATCAGTATAGTATGCTTATTTAAGTTCTGAGCAGTGAATACTATTGTCCTATTAATTGCATATTTCAAATCTTTGCATTATCTCTCACTCAAGTAACTGAATGTAAAATCTTTATTGCGTATTTTATAATTGTCTTACGGTAGTAATACATTATATAGAATATCACATAACTATATAAACCAATGGTAAGAAAGGCATGACTTTATCACAGATAACGGTACCCCAGGTAGATCGGCGAGACAACGAGAAACTATACAACAGGATGACGGTCAGAGAACTTCAGCAAATAGTTCCAGGGGTGAGTTGTCGTTTTTTATTGAAATAAATTGAATAGATAACAAAGAATATACGTGCACGTGTTGACTGTATATTACAAGTTCCTCTTTTTAAAGTCAGTGAGTATGTGATGATTGTCCCAAAGAAACCTGTCCTATTGTGATAATTGTTCAAAGTTGAAATGCTTCTATTTCCTTGTTTGATGTAATGGACATGGTATTGTATGCTTGTTTTCGGTGAAAATGCTGCTGTATACATTAATTGCCCTTATGGAAGGGAAACATGCGAAGAGGATAAAGCCAGGGGAACCTGATTTAAATAACTGTGTTCCCTACCGCAACGGTAATAAACATTCTACTATGCCGAATAGAAACAATAACACAACAGTGAAGATGATTGAGTACGTTGTCTTATCAGACACATTGCGTGTACATGAAGTATAATAATGTGATTTGTTGTCACATATTCTTTGATGAACATGCTACTTTGATGATCGTTCCCTGTAAACGTACCTATGTATGATTTTACTCTCTGTGAACATGCTGTTGTGTGATTTGTTCCTAAGAACATTTATTGTGTTTTATCCCTTGTGAACAGTGAAAGTCTTAAGTGTGTTTGACCGTTAATGTTCTTGTAGTTAAAGACTGTCTTTAAAACAGAATACAATAAATCAGTCACATACCCGATCCTGTCTTAATGCATATACCTGATGTCCATATTATTGTATTTTGTTTTGTGTTTTGTTCAAATCAATTTGTTGCTCTTGACATCGTACTTGCCAACTTTAAACATTGACGTCACAGCACTCTCTCCCAGACAAAACCGTTTTATGCCCCGGTCACACATTCACGGATCGCGAATCGGTAGCCGGATTAGCCACGGATCTGTAGTGGTTCGTAGCTGTCCGTATTGTCCGTAGTCAAACCGTGGTGCTTCCGTAGCGGACCACGAATATAGACTATTCCAGGGTCATCCGTGAGTTTCCATCCGTAGTGGATCCGGCGAGACGATCTGTGAATGTTTGACCGGGGCCTTACAGAGGAGAGTTTTACCGGAGGACATTTGACCCCTTACCAGTTCTGAGAGATGTATGACGCCCACACCAGATACATATACCACTAACTACAGTGTATCAGTTGTTTTTCTATCTCACAGTTTGCTTGGATGCGCTACCTGAGAGCTATATTTGACGAGGTTAACATTACGATAACGGAACTGGAGGAGGTGGTGGTGTACGCTCCGGAATACCTCCGACAAATGGTGGAAATCATCAACGAAACACCCGGCAGGTACGCTCTCTAACATCGGGAGGTAGATAAGTTGGCATTGATGATATTTATAGTTTGTTTGTTATTTTGTTTACCTCAATTTGCCTTGTGTGTTCNGGGGGGGAGGGGGATGTGTACCCTGAAATCAAATCGAGGAAATATTAACAACAATTATATTATATTATTTTGACTGAAGTTCTTATCTCGTCTTCAAACTCATGGGGAAACTTTTGTCAAAAGGAAAAAAAAAGGTTTAACGAAAATTTATTAAATTACTATTGATATTTCTAGCTTGATGCTATTTAATATGAATATAGCATAAGATGTTAAATAACAAACAGTAACAAAACTGATCTTCATTAATGAGATCATAGATATGACGACACAATGCATTGATGACAATGATCATATGATGACGGTATGACGACACAATACATTAATGACAATGATCGTACTGACGGTATGACGACACAATTCATTAATGACAATGATCGTACTGACGGTATGACGACACAATCCATTAATGGCAATGATCGTACTGACGGTGTGACGACACAATACATTAAATGAACTGATCGTACTGACGATATGACGACCCAATACATTAATGGCAATGATCGTACTGACGGTATGACGACACAATACATCAATGACAATTATCGTACTGACGGTATGACGACACAATACATTAATAACAATGATCGTGCTGACGGTATGACGACACAATACATTAATGACAATGATCGTACTGACGGTATGACGACACAATACATT
>NW_018479976.1:105938-139967 GCF_002113885.1 Mizuhopecten yessoensis | reverse complement strand
TATGACGAAACAATACATTAATGACAATGATCGTACTGACGGTATGACGAAACAATACATTAATGACAATGATCGTTCTGACGTTATGACGACACAATTCATTAATAACAATGATCGTACTGACGTTATGACTACACAACTTATTAAACGGTATGACGACACATTACATTAATGACAATGGTCGTACTGACGGTGTGACGACACAATACATTAATGACAATGATCGTACTGACGGTATGATGACACAATACATTTATGACAATGATCGTACTGACGGGGTGACGACACAATACAATAAATGAACTGATCGTACTGACGATATGACGACACAATAGATTAATGGCAATGATCGTACTGACGTTATGACTACACAAGTTATTAAACGGTATGACGACACATTACAGTAATGACAATGGTCGTAGGGGGGGTGTGACGACACAATACATTAATGACAATGATCGTTCTGACGTTATGACGACCCAATTCATTAATAACAATGATCGTACAGACGTTATGACTACACAACTTATTAAACGGTATGACGACACATTACAGTAATGACAATGGTCGTACTGACGGTGTGACGACACAATACATTAATAACAATGAGCGTACTGACGGTATGATGAAAACAAAAATAGGCATTATGACCCATCGTTAAGACGTTTTTCACAAATATAGCAGTACTCTTGTTTCTGTGAATACTAGTGTTAAAGGATTACTTAGACAGTATTTAACTGACTACATTTGGTACAATATGTATACAGTGTTCAGACAGAGGCTGTGAGCTCGTGGGTTTAAACATGTTACTATTGGTATACAGTGTTCAGACAGAGGCTGTGAACTCGTGGGTTTAAACATGTTACTATTCGTATACAGTGTTCAGACAGAGGCTGTGAACTCGTAGGTTTAAACATGTTACTATTGGAGTGTTCAGACAGAGGCTGTGAGCTCGTGGGTTTAAACATGTTACTATTGGTATACAGTGTTCAGACATAGGCTGTAAACTCGTGGGTATAAACATGTTGCTATCGGTATACAGTGTTCAGACAGAGGCTGTGAACTCGTGGGTTTAAACGTGTTACTATTGGTATACAGTGTTCAGACAGAGGCTGTCAACTCGTGCGTTTAAACATGTTACTATTAGTATACAGTGTTCAGACAGAGGCTGTGAACACGTGGGTTAAAACATGTTACTATCGGTATACAGTGTTCAGACAGAGGCTGTAATCTCGTGCGTTTAATCATGTTACTATTGGTATACAGTGTTCAGGCAGAGGCTGTGAACTCGTGGGTTTAAACGTGTTACTATTGGTATATAGTGTTCAGACAGAGGCTGTGATCTCGTGGGCTTAAACATGTCACTATTAGTATACAGTGTTCAGACAGAGGCCGTGAACTCGTGGGTTTAAACATGTCACTATTGTATACAGTGTTCAGACAGAGGCTTTGAACTCGTGCGTTAAAACATGTTACTATCGGGATACAGTTTTCAGACAGAGGCTGTGAACCCGTGCGTTAAAACATGTAATTATCGGTATACAGTGTTCAGACAGACGCTGAGAACTCGTGGGTTTAAACAGACAGAGGCTGTGAACTCGTGGGCTTAAACATGTCACTATAGGTATACAGTGTTCAGACAGAGGATGTGAACTCGTGGGCTTAAACATGTCACTATAGGTATACAGTGTTCAGACAGAGTCTGTAAACTCGTGGGTTTAAACATGTAACTATCGGTATACAGTGTTCAGACGGAGGCTGTGAACTCGTGGGTTTAAACGTGTTACTATTGGTATATAGTGTTCAGACAGAGGCTGTGAACTTGTGGGTTTAAACATGTTACTATTGGAGTGTTCAGACAGAGGCTGTGAACTCCTGGGTTTAAACATGTTACTATTGGTATATAGTGTTCAGACAGAGGCTGTGAACGCGTGGGTTTAAACATGTTACTATTGGAATACAGTGTTCAGACAGAGGCTGCGAACTCGTGAGTTTAAACATGTTACTATTGGAATACAGTGTTCAGACAGAGGCTGTCAACTCGTGGGTTTAAACATGTTACGGTATACAGTGTTCAGACAGAGTCTGCGAACACGTGGGTTAAAACGTGTAACTATCGGTATACAGTTTTCAGACAGAGGCTGTTAAAACATATTACTATTAGTATACAGTGTTCAGACAGAGTCTGTGAACTCGTGGGTTTAAACAGACAGAGGCTGTGAACTCGTGGGTGTAAACATGTAACTATCGGTATACAGCGTTCAGACAGAGGCTGCGAACTCGTGGGTCAAACCATGTCACTATTGGTATACAGTGTACAGACAGAGTCTGCGAACACGTGGGTTAAAACATGTTGCTATCGGTATACAGTGTTCAGACGGAGGCTGTGAACTCGTGGGTTTAAACGTGTTACTATTGGTATATAGTGTTCAGACAGAGGCTGTGAACTTGTGGGTTTAAACATGTTACTATTGGAATATAGTGTTCAGACAGAGGCTGTGAACTCCTGGGTTTAAACATGTTACTATTGGTATACAGTTTTCAGACAGAGGCTGTGAAAACATGTTACTATTAGTATACAGTGTTCAGACAGAGGCTGTCAACTCGTGCGTTTAAACATGCTACTATTAGTATACAGTGTTCAGACAGAGGCTCTCAACACGTGGGTTAAAACATGTTACTATCGGTATTCAGTGTTCAGACAGAGGCTGTGAGCTCGTGTGTTTAAACATGTTACTATTGGTATACAGTGTTCAGACAGAGGCTCTCAACACGTGGGTTAAAACATGTTACTACCGGTACACAGTGTTCAGACAGAGGCTGTGATCTCGTGGGCTTAAACATGTCACTATTGGTATTCAGTGTTCAGACAGAGTCTGCGAACTCGTGGGTTTAAACATGTAACTATCGGTATACAGTGTTCAGACAGAGTCTGTGAACTCGTGGGTTTAAACATGTAAATATCGGTATACAGTGTTCAGACAGAGGCTGTGAACTCGTGGGTTTAAACAGACAGAGGCTGTGAATTTGTGGGTTTAAACATGTTCCTATCGGTATACAGTGCTCAGACAGAGTCTGTGAACACGTGCGTTTAAACATGTAACTGTCGGTATACAGTGTTCATACAGAGGCTGTGAACTCGTGGGCTTAAACATGTTATCGGTATACAGTGTTCAGATAGAGGCTGTGAGCTCGTGGGTTTAAACAGACAGAAGCACAATGATCATATGATGACGGTATGACGACACAATTCATTAATGACAATGATCGTACTGACGGTATGACGACACAATTCATTAATGACAATGATCGTACTGACGTTATGACGACACAATACATCAATGACAATTATCGTACTGACGGTATGACGACACAATACATCAATGACAATTATCGTACTGACGGTATGACGAAACAATACATTAATGACAATGATCGTACTGACGGAATGATCATTGTCATTAATGAATTGAACACTGTATACCGATAATTTCATGTTTTAACGCACGGGTTCACAGCCACTGTCTGAACACTGTATGCCAATAGTGACATGTTTAAACCCGTATACCGATAATTACATGTTGTAACGCACGGGTTCACAGCCTCGGTCTGAACTCTGTATACCGATAGTTACATTTTTAAACCCACGAGTTTACAGACTCTGTCTGAATACTGTATACCAATAGTAACATGTTTAATCCCACAAGTTCATAGCCTCTGTCTGAATACTGTATACCAATAGTAACATGTTTAAACGCCCGAGTGCCCAGCCTGTGTCTGAACGATTTATACCAATAGCAACATCTTTAAACCCTGGAGTTAACAGCCTCTCTCTGAACACTGTATACCAATAGTTACATGTTTTAACGCACGAGTTCCCAGCTTCTGTCTGTTTAATCATGTTACTATTGGTATGCAGTGTTCAGACAGAAGCTGTGAACACGTTCGTTTAAACATGTTATTATTGGTATACAGTGTTCAGACAGTGGCTGTGAACTCGTGGGTGTAAACATGTAACTATCGGTTTACATTGTTCAGACAGAGGCTGTGGACTCGTGGGCTTAAACATGTTATCGGTATACAGTGTTCAGACAATACAGTGTTCAAACAGAGGCTGTGAACACGTGGGTTAAAACATGTTACTATTGGAATACAGTGTTAAGACAGAGGCTGTGAACTTTTGGGTTTAAACATGTCACTATCGGTATACAGTGCTCAGACAGAGGCTGTGAGCTTGTGGGTTTAAACATGCAACTATCGGTATACAGTATTAATGACAATGATCGTACTGACGTTATGACGACACAATACATTAATGACAATGATCGTACTGACGGAATGATCATTGTCATTAATGAATTGAACACTGTATACCGATAACATGTTTAAGCCCACGAGTTCAGAGCCTTTGTCTGAACACTGTATACAATAGTGACATGTTTAAACCCACGAATTCACAGCCTCTGTCTGTTTAAACCCACGAGTTCAGACAGAGGCTGCGAACACGTGGGTTAAAAACTGTTACTATCGGTATACAGTTTTCAGACAGAGGCTGTGAACCCGTGCGTTAAAACATGTAATTATCGGTATACAGTGTTCAGACAGAGGCTGCGAACACGTGGGTTAAAACATGTCACTATCGGTATACAGTGTTCAGACAGAGGCTGTGAACTCGTGGGCTTAAACATGTTACTAAGGACAGTGATATATCATGCATTTAACCAGCACGCTGACAATTATTGATTCCGTTACGCAATCTAATTACTCTAATTATGTGTTCCTTCACGTATTAATGTCCTACTTCATTAAGTGGATAGACGTAGAAGAGTGTGCCAATTATCATATTCTATCATAGGATAACCTCAGTCTGTCACGAACGACGTGATCTCGACCGGCTGTTATTACATCATCGTGTCACCATGTGTTTACTAATTAGGTTAACTGTTTACATTTACTCACAGATATCGTTTGGTGATCACGATTTTGATTCCAATACATCATCAGTTTTAATCTCATTTGGCCTGAAGTGGCATGTTAGCTATAAGCTTTTGGCGTGTCTTGGCGTCCGTCCATCCGTCGTCAACTTTTTGTTTAGAATACTTCTTATCCAGAAACGATTTCGCTTTGTTATAGGAAATATACTTTATATAAATAAAGGGATGTGGCCCCTGGGCTCAGCCAAAAGGGGGAAATAAGAGTTCACCTTACTCCCTCAGTCAGCATGAAGCCACCCTTGGCGAAGGGATAAGGAAACAGAGGGTTAAGACAGTGATGATGAAATATAGGGTGTTGATCATTACGTTATTACTATTTAATTGCGTGTAAGTTGGACCTTTATTTAGCATGGAACATCCAAACAGGAAGGTTTCCAAAAATGTTAAGGTTGTTGTTTGCTTTGGAGGAAATGGGTAGGGCCCTAGAGGGAAACGGGAACAAAACATGTCGACCAACAAAGGGCAGCACTTAAACGATCGTGCAAATCATGATCTTATGGCTGATACCAATGTTTACAGTGATTGAAATTCCTAGACAGCCGCCTTAACCTTTGACCTAGACTTATTCGACTATTCGTATTTCGCTGGGATCGACTTCATCAATCTTTAATTTTATAATGAGTTTGAGGTCTATTTACAACAAATGTCTCTTCACTAAATTTGTAAAGATTATGTTCTGTGTTGGTTTATTTGCAGGACATTAGCAAACTACCTGATATGGAGGATAATGATGAACCGTATGATGAATTTACCAGCAAAATACAGAGATCTGCGGAAAGAATACCATCGGGTAGGTAATATCTAACAAAATACAGAGATCTGCGGAATGAATACCATCGGGTAGGTAATATCTAATAGAGTGATTACACAAAATACAGAGACTTGAGAAGGGAATACCGTCGGGTAGGTAATATCTAATAGAGTGATTACACAGAATACAGAGACTTGAGAAGGGAATACCGTCGGGTAGGTAACATATAATATGATATAGACACTCTTGTTGATATTTTATTTCTTTCATCCTATTATTTTTCATATAAATCCCGCAAAGTATTCTCTAATTTTTAAAATTATACGTATTTCGTTCCGGATTAAATCAGAGATTTTTGGGTGGTTTTTTTATGGTTTAACGTCCTTGGAACAGCCAGAGTGATATGACGACGGATGTATCAGGGTTATACCCATTCTAGAGAACACAGTTTTCAACACTTAGTTTCAGATTTCAGCAGTAGTGGGGGGATCCTTTAACTTTAGTCATTTAACAGACATCCCCCCCCCCCCCTTTTGTTTTTAATTAAGCCACCTTTAATTAGGTATTTTGACAAGCATAGCTTTGTCTTTTAAGCATTCACATAGTAAAGAAATAATGATTATAGCACATTGTTACAGGAAATTCATTGGTAAACGTTGTGGCTTGAACAGATGATTACCCAGAGTATTTAATGAGAAGTTTATTAGTTTGGACAAGAGAAATTCTTTGGTTATCTTCGTTGTCTTAACCAAATAGTTTGTAAACGTGAAATCAAGATAGATATAGCCACTCTTGACAAAGACCACTAAGTTAAGTAATTCCGTGCAAGTTCGGGGAATGTGTATCGTAAAAGGCGACTAATGTGCCTTCCTGCAGAATCGGAGGGTTTTTTCCGTGTCTTTTACAACTGGAAGGGACAAAACTTGAGTTGCTCCTCATTACAACACTTGGGATCTTGTGTTACTTGTCTTCCCTCTTTCCTATCTATTTTCTGTTTCAGGCGGTGTCTCCCTAGGCACCCTTTCTCATATAACCCTGGCTGTTGTCTCCCTTGGCACCCGTCCCTATATAACCCTGGCTGTTGTCTCCCTTGGCACCAGTCCCTATATAACCCTGGCTGTTGTCTCCCTGGGCACCCGACCCTATATAACCCTGGCTGTTGTCTCCCCTGGCACCCGTCCCTATATAACCCTGGCTGTTGTCTCCCTTGGCACCTGTCCCCATATAACCCTGGCTGTTGTGAGTACGGTAAACCTCAAACAAACAAACCTAGTTCACAATGCTAGAGTGAAATCATGTACAGTTTGTTTCTTGTTTGCTGTTAATTAGCCACGGGGATTTTGTTTACAGTATATGTGGCGGTATGCTCAGTGTATTGCAAAATGTTAACGTTTCATTCTAGCAAATATACGGATCGGAAGTGGAGCGGTCCAGATGGCGAGACTGTGTTAGCTACGTCAACGACAACATGGGGAATGCAGTGGGCCGACTGTTCGTACAGCAACACTTCGACGAACTGGCCAAGAACGTGGTAGGCTAATAGTCACGTGAAAGGCAATCGAATTATCACGTGACCAGTGTGGTTAACCAATAATTACACGTTAACCCCATTATACGTACCGACGATCCAGAAAGATGGATGCCAGTTTGGGCGTTCTGGTATCGGTCACCAACACGTTTTAATTTTTTGCAAAAATAGACTTTGGGATAATGCCCATATGCCATGACATTAAGTAAAGGTCACCTTGGAGACCATTTGAAGATGTAAGGGGGAAATTGGATAAGAAAATTCATAAAAGGCTTCATGTTATTTTTCAAACCTTTCTGCTTAATTTTGAATTTAGTATTGAACAATAAAGCTGCATTTAATAAAACTGACAAAAAACTAACTCATAATTTGAAAAGTACTTCAGGGTGTATTTATCCTATATCGACTTAATTGCGCCAACAATATACTCTAACTACACATAAGGACCTTACGATGATAATGCAAACTCGAATTTAGTAACTTTCTAGCCTTGTTTAGAGACACATGGATGGCGTTGGAGGAGCAGGGGTCACTTTTTTTTCTTTCTTTCTTTATTTTACACAAGATATATCTAGTTGTTGGTGTATTCATCAGTAGCAAAATGTGTTACCTCAAACAAACTTAGGAAAGTATAAAATGGTTCATAAACAGCTGCTGTCTGTGGACTAGTATATGAGATATTACAACGTTAATCCATTTTCCAGGTATTGCCAGTGAAAAACCACTACTTATATAGGTCCTTTTGTGTATTTTGGCCACAAATCAGAGTTTATTGTTGACCCTGTAAGCCGATAGAGAAGGTCGCCGTGACCTACTTATCAACATTGTACTAGGTTTGTGACAGTTGTATTTAGAAGCAGTTTCAGTGTTACACGATACGTCATAGTGGTGATGAAAGGCTCCTTAAAAACACATGCAGTTTAGTGGGTCAATATAGGCGGTTATGAATAACCTCCTCATAACTCTGAATTGTATCCAAGCTGGCCTTAATTTCATTCAACTTGTTTAATATTGAAGAACGCCCATATAATGTACGTCTATAAAAACGATCTCGAAAACTGAGTTCTCTTCAGAATTTTTACTATTTGATTGTGACGTCAGCATGTGACCTTCAAGATTTACCATGTTCTCGTGTTAAATGATGCGTACATCGAATAAGACTTTCGAGTTATTTATTGGATTTGAAGTGTCCAGTACCTGAACCAAACATACTTGGCATAGCACTTTTACTTCATTCTTTAATAGCTAAAACATCAATGCGCAATTTCATTTTCACCGGTTGCTTAGAGGCTTTTCAAATAGTTCTTTGAATACACTGATCGGGTAGGTAGAAATAAAATGTCTTTGTTTTATAGAGTATATCGTTTCAACATTTCCAAACAATATCTGGTATATATGTGCAAACCTGTTATTCTTCCGAAAGGCCCTCGACATGATACACGACATCAGAATCGCTTTCAACGAGCTTCTCCATGATGTTGTGTGGATGGACGAGTATACACGCAAAGTAGCGGAGGAAAAGGTAAGGAGTAATGAGGTATACTAACTATAGACATGTCATGACTGACATCACTAATCATTTTGGATATTCATCTGTTGATCTTCTTACATCTAGTAATGCTAATCTTTCTACTGATGATAATTTATCTATTCTCTCTAAAGTTCAACATTACATTTCTGCTGCTAACAGATTTAATTAGAACTGTTTTCATTGCCTCTTATATATATATTTATATGTATAGAAAAAATAAGATTAACGACCGACTAACAAACTAGCTGCTTTCAGCCTTCACAGGGCTCTTCGGGTTTGTATATATATTTATTTTATAATTTTTATAAGTTATTTAATTAATATGCTTTTGAGTAAGGGCTTGTGTGTGTGTGTGTGTGAATGCATATTTATTATGTGTGTATGTGAGGGTGTATGCGTGTTATGGAGGGTGGTCTGAGTGTTGTTGTAGTTAATGTCAGATGTTAATGATGCTGATGATGATGATGATGATGATGATGATGATGATGAAGAGGATGGTGATGATGATGATGATGATGATGATGATGTGAGAGCGTTAATGATTGTTGAATGCACAATAATGATGTGGGAGTGATAATGAGTGTTGATTGCACAATACATATACGTAATTTGTAATTTATTGTAAAGTATAGTTATCCAATAAGTTGTCAAATAAAAGTTGAATTGTGTATGTGTGTGTGTGTGTGTGTGTGTGTGTGTATGTGTGTGTGTATCATATTGTATGTTGTCTCTGTATTGTTTTGTATATATGTTATGACTGATAAGTCAACCGACTTAAAGTAATAAAGAACTTGAACTTGAACTTGAACTTGAGTGTACAAACATATATATGATTTGCTAAGAAAGGATATTATAAGTTTTCAAATGTCATCATATAATGTTTCTTTTCTCTCTTATATTTGTAACTTGATTGAATGTTCTATCCTATATGTTTGTAAGGGTATATGAGTGTGTCTTGTTGATCTATGTACTAAATTTATGCTTCTTGTCAATCTATACCGGATAGGAGAAGACTTATATAGGCTAAGCCTGTTGTCTCATCCTATTGTGCAATTTTTTGTCCAATGAAATTTGTTGAAATGAAGAAATGAGTGAACATACTCTCCAAACAGGTTTTTGTTACTTGGCGTCAGTTAAAAATACTCTCCAAACAGGTTTTTGTTACTTGGCGTCAGTTAAAGAATTGCAGTAAGTAAACAGGAAATGCCAAGCGGAATGACCCAATGAGGAATCGTGATTATTTATTTTAAAAAATACATCTAAAACCCTAAACGTTAACTATCTTAATATTTCGGGGAAAAAAGGAGAATTTGTTTGCCATATATTACACATTTGGTCCATCGGGATTTTTCTTCTTAGAAATGATCAATATTAGGAACACTGAGATACGATACATTAGTGTGGTGCTGTGATATTTTTATAACAATGGTGTTCTCATCATCACTGTGTTCGTGGTTAGGCTGACGCCATCGTGGAAAAGATTGGTTACCCGTCCTATATCCTCAATGATACAGCACTTGACGACGACTACAGAAATGTAAGTATCTAACACCCGTCCTATATCCTCAATGATACAGCAGAGTCCGTGCAAAAACTGTTTAGTCTATCTGACCTTCTGTGCAATAACTTATGATCGATTACACCTTCCGTGCAATAACTGTTTAATCTCTCTGACCGTCTGTACAATAACTTTTTGATCTGTTTGACCGTCCATACAATAGCTGTTTGATCTCTATGACCTTCCGTGCAATAACTATATGATCTTTCTGACCGTCTGTACAATAACAGACCATCCTGGACAGTTTAAGATGATTATATATGATGTCATAGAATCTGAAAACACCAAATACCACTATCCTATCGCTTAACTAAACTATTTGTTACATGTAAAAGTGTTCACGTTGACTATACCTCTTGCTTTATTAGTTTGATAATTTGGATTTTTGTCTTTCATAGGTTTATTTCCACTCCGACAAATACTTTGAGAATGTCCTGGAGAATATTAAAAGCATAGCGTTAGCTAATATGGCAAGACTAAGGGAGCCAGTCGACAAGACCAGGTAAGCTCACGTGCTCTTTGTAATTGTATCAGGGAAGACCCCTACAAAAGGAAAAACAGCGAGGGAAACATACCAAAAGTCAGTGCCTGCAACCAGAGGCGGATCCAATGGGGATATCACCAACGCACGTGCCCCCTACTTTTGACCTAAGTCTAGTAATTATTATTCCTACTGGGGTTGTAGAAATGATAGTTGCATGGTTAAACTAATCACACGGGCAGATAGTCATGACAATCCGGATATAAGACAATACAAGTTGTTTATCCCAGTAGGGCACAGAGTTGTCAATGGTTAACACTCAGGTATACAAAAGTTTTGATAGATTCGGTGACAATGTGAAGTGTTTAGACTTTCAGAGAATCGTTTAGGCTTCGTCTAGAATCGCCCTCATATATTCCCGGAATTCGGGATTATTTCTTTTAACATTTCGAATCGTGACTTTCCTTGTTGTCCAGTAGACATCATGTTATGTTGCTGATAGGATAGGATAATATCCTACCACGTTTAATTATTCACATACTTCTGCTAATCCATGATAGTTCAACGTTCAATATCGCCATTTTTACATTCTAAACTGTTATCTTTTACAGGTTAAATTTAACAAATATTTCTTTAATACGCACGTTATATGAACAATGCACAATTCAATATGTGAAGACCTGGCAGAGTGACCTCCCTTTTACTGATCTAGCAGAGTGACCTCCCTTGTATGTTTGTGACTGAGTATTCTCCCTTGTACCAAATGATAAAGTAATCTTCCGAACAGCAAATAAACTGGGATAACTCACTTAAAAGGAAGTAAATTAACTTGTTTTCTTAGTTTCTTAGTGATGTTCTTAATCATATCAACCACCTTAGTAAGCGGTTTGAGTCTTTACAAAGCCATACTTATGTACTAAGTTTATAATAGCACCAGCGGCTCCTCTCTCTATACAGGTTTATTGTTTATAAAAAAGCCTGCATTGTCTGTAGTATCACAAGTTGACTCATCCTGGATCAGTTTACCTCTGTCTGTCTAATATCACAAGTTGACTCATCCTAGAACAGCTTACTTTTATCTGTAATATCACTAGTGGAATTTCCCTATAACCGCCTATGTCTGTTATATCACTAGTGGACTCTCCCTATAACAGTTTACCTCTATCTGTAATATATCGCTGGTGAACTCTCCCTAGAACAGTTTACCTCTGTCTGTAATATCACTAGTGGACTCTCCCTAGAACAGTTTACCTCTGCCTGTAATATCAGTAGTGGACTCTCCCTAAAATAGTTTACCTCTGTCTGTAATATCACTAGTGGACTCTCCATATAACAGTTTACCTCTGTCTGTAATATATCACTAGTCGACCCTTCCTAGAACTGTTCTAAGGAAAGTCAACTAGTGATATATTACAAAGATAAACTGTTCTAGGGAGAGTCCACTAGTAGGAAGAGTCCACTAGTGATATTAAAGACAAAGGTAAACTGTTCTAGGGAGAGTCCACTAGTGATATTACAGACAGAGGTAAACAGTTCTAGGGAAAGTCCACTAGTGATATCACAGACAGAGGTAAACAGTTCTAGGGAAAGTCAACTAGTGATATATTACAAAGATAAACTGTTATAGGGGTAGTCCACTAGTGATATTACATGCAGAGGTAATCTGTTATATGTAGAGTACACTAGTAATATTATAGACAGAGGTAAACTATTTTATGGAGAGTCCACTAGTAGGAAGAGTCCACTAGTGATACTACAAACAGAGGTAAACTGTGATAGGGAGAGTCCACCAGTGCTATTACAGACAGAGGTAAACAGTTCTAGGGAAAGTCCACTATTGATATTACAGGCAGAGGTAATCTGTTATATGTAGAGTACACTAGTAATATTACAGACAGAGGTAAACTGTTATAGGGAGAGTCCACTAGTGATATTACAGACAGAGGTAAACTGTTATAGGGAGAGTCCACCAGTGATATTACAGACAGAGGTAAACTGTTATATGGAGAGTACACTAGTAATATTACAGACAGAGGTAAACTGTTCCAGGGATAGTCCACTAGTGATATTTTACAGACAAAGATAAACTGTTATAGGGAGAGTCCACTAGTGATATCACAGACAGAGGTAAATTGTTCTAGGATGAGTCAACTTGTGATATTAGACAAAGATAAACTGTTCTAGGGAGAGTCCACTAGTGATATTACAGACAGAGGTAAACTGTTCTAGGGAGAGTCCTCTAGTGGTATTACAGACAAAGGTTAATTGTTCTAGGGTGAGCCCACGAGTGATATATTACAGATAAAGGTAAACTGTTATAGGGATAGTCCACTAGTGATATTACAAACAGAGGTAATCTGTTATAGGGAGAGTCCACCAGTGATATTACAGACAGAGGTAAACTGTTATAGGGAGAGTCCACTAGTGATATAATACAGACAAAGGTAAACTGTTTTAGGGAGAGTCCACTAATGATATTACAGACAGAGGTAAACTGATATAGGGAGAGTCTACTAGTGATATATTACAGACAAAGGTAAACTGTTATATGGAGAGTCCACTAGGGATATTACAGACAAAGGTAAACTTTTCTCGGGAGAGTCCACACGTGATATTAGAGAGACAAAGGTAAACTGTTCTAGGGAGAGTCCACTAGTGATATATTACAAACAGAGGTAAACTGCCCTCGGGAGAGTTCACTCAGTAGTGATATTACAGACGTAGGTAAACTGTTCTAGGGAGAGTCCACACGTGATATTACAGATATATCATCGGTTAATATATCTTTTCTCGGGTCGATAAATCCAGGTATCGACCTCAGCCAAAGGCTATAATTGAATATTATTATTTTTTCATATTATTCCCGACAAGTGATTAGCCAGGAGTGCATCACGTGTCCATCGATAAAAACCGATATTGACTTGGAGCGCGTGATTTTTGTTGAAGGACTGAGTGTTTCTAAAAATAGAATTATGACGCGTTTCAAAACAAACGCACCGTCCCGCTTTGGTAGCTTTTTTGTTGTGTTTTTTTTTTACAGATTGCTTACTGTTTTGAAAATAATAAAACAATTATACCCTTCAACTTCGGTCGATACCTGCATTTATCGACCGCAGCCAAAGGCTATAATTGAATAATATTGGTCTGTAATATAATTTGTGGACTCTCCATAGTCTACCTCTGTCTGTAATATCACTAATGGACTCTCCAAAGAACAGATCACTACCGTCTGACTAGTTAAATCGCCCTAATGGCACAATCTTGTCCTCTGAAAACTCAATAAAGTAGCAGAAATTAGGTCGTATTTCTTTCTTTTGCAGATGGTCAACAACGCCAGCTATCGTCAACGCTTTTTACAGTTCCACGAAAAATCAGATCAGTATGTTGAGTATCATTTCTCTAATGTAGTAATACGTCATCTAATGTAGTGATACATCATCTAATGTAGTAATACGTCATATAATGTAGTAATACGTCATATAATGTAGTAATACGTCATCTAATGTAGTAATACGTCATCTAATGTAGTGATACATCTTCTAATGTAGTAATACGTCATCTAATGTAGTGATACATCATCTAATGTAGTAATACGTCATCTAATGTAGTAATACGTCATCTAATGTAGTAATACGTCATCTAATGTAGTAATACGTCATCTAATGTAGTAATACGTCATCTAATGTAGTAATACGTCATCTAATGTAGTAATACGTCATCTAATGTAGTAATACGTCATCTAATGTAGTAATACGTCATCTAATGTAGTAATACGTCATCTAATGTAGTAATACGTCATCTAATGTAGTAATACGTCATCTAATGTAGTAATACGTAATACGTCATCTAATGTAGTGATACATCATCTAATGTAGTGATACGTCATCTAATGTAGTAATACGTCATCTAATGTAGTGATACATCATCTAATGTAGTAATACGTCATCTAATGTAGTGATACATCATCTAATGTAGTAATACGTCATCTAATGTAGTAATACGTCATCTAATGTAGTAATACGTCATCTAATGTAGTAATACGTCATCTAATGTAGTAATACGTCATCTAATGTAGTAATACGTCATCTAATGTAGTAATACGTCATCTAATGTAGTAATACGTCATCTAATGTAGTAATACGTCATCTAATGTAGTAATACGTCATCTAATGTAGTAATACGTCATCTAATGTAGTAATACGTCATCTAATGTAGTAATACGTCATCTAATGTAGTGATACATCATCTAATGTAGTAATACGTCATCTAATGTAGTAATACGTCATCTAATGTAGTAATACGTCATCTAATGTAGTGATACATCATCTAATGTAGTAATACGTCATCTAATGTAGTAATACGTCATCTAATGTAGTGATACGTCATCTAATGTAGTAATACGTCATCTAATGTAGTGATACATCATCTAATGTAGTAATACGTCATCTAATGTAGTAATACGTCATCTAATGTAGTGATACGTCATCTAATGTAGTAATACGTCATCTAATGTAGTAATACGTCATCTAATGTAGTAATACGTAATACGTCATCTAATGTAGTAATACGGCATCCATTCGGGTAATGTCGTGGTATCTTGCATTAATATTCGCTGGAGCAACTAAAGATGTCCACATAAGCAAAGTATATCATAATAGTTCGGAAACGTATTATTTAAACATTTTAGTTTGTTAAAAAAGGTAATATTCGATGGAAAGCGTATGTATAATGTATTGATATGGCAAACATTTTTGTAACCTTTTGCTTTATCCAAACAATGAAAATACATGACACACGCGCATATTCGAGATGCCGATAAAATGCAAAACAAAGTGTCTAGTGTACCGCATTGCTTAAAATTGTTTATCTTTATATATGCATTCTGTAGATTATTTTCCTATATCGATATTTATCTATATTAAATTCATGTTATGTACGGCACGCATTAACTGTTAAATCCGTCAATGTTAACAGATCAATTCGAATAGTTCAGAATTTTGTTCAGTGTTGCTTATTTTTAGGGTAAAAATACCATAAGCAAGCCTGGATATTGAATGAGTCGTACATCTGATATATTGTTGTTGATATCGTCTTGGTTAATGTCTGACATGTTGTTAATGTGTCGTTACAGTGTTTCCGGCGGGAATTCTACAGCCTCCGTTTTACTACAAGGGATATCCAAAGTAAGTGTGTTGTCAAAAGAATACTGTAGCAGTTTGGAATAGCATCCATGTTACAGGTATGTTCTCTGTAGGTCATTTGTTTATATTGTCTCCATGTATCATAATGCTGAAGTTATTTTTCCACGCTTATTTAGTCTTTGTGAGAGCCATCTTTATGACTCCATATTCACTAAAGGGTAAGTGGGTAAACATATTCACTAAAGGGTAAGTGGGTAAACATATTACCCGTCACTCTGGAGTATTATTATAATTAGGAAGAGAGAGCACATACGCGAAAAGTATAGACGTGAAGCAAACACCGGAGAAGAAAACTTTAACATTCCTTTGTTAAATCGAGTTTTAGAAGAATTTAAACACCACAATCTAGTTGATTGACACTTTGGTATAACACCTGACACTTGGGTATAGCACACAAATAATTAATGTGGTAATTCACAGGTAAACGGCTGGTTTACAAGATGTTGATCACGCTAACGACCATTGTCCTTTTTTACAAACATCATTTTGCACTCAAATATTTGCCAGCAGAGTCAAACATCCCTTACACGCCATACTTGCAAAACAACCCCAGCGAAGCAACAACATTATATTTCTTATGGCAATTGTTAGGAGTGGAGACGTCCAGACGAATCCATGCCCCAAGGACACAAACAAAAACACTTTTCCATGTGGTATTTGCGAACATCCTGTTACGTGGACATGTGCTGTTGTAACATGTGATGACTGCAGCGTATGGTTTCACAAAACCTGCATATATATGTGTAGTAAAGACTTCGAAATACTCAACCGTTCAAACGTCAATTGGCTATGTTGCAAGTGTGATAGTATTAACTGCAACTATTTCACATTCCATAGCTACGAACTCGGTTGTTCAAACTACTACCACCCAATAGCAGACATCAAAATAGATTCCATTGGATCGGCTTTCAGTCCGTTGAAAACCAGTAGCCCCGGACAACGGGACCGCCCTATATCCACATCTAGAAATCAAAAAGATCTAGCACATCATCATCGTCGAGCCGGATTAATCTATCTACGACCTACCAGCAAAGCAGAATCTGCTGTACTAGGCAAAAGGTCAGAGTTATCGGCCCTAGTAGACTACGTTAAACCAGACATTGTAATGAGTGTGTTCTTAATGCGAGCGTATCCGACGAGGACGTAGAATCACCTTTGCCAGACTTGCAAATTGTTAGTGACAATATACAGAAATTCGCGAAGGGAGAGAGTTGTATTACAACAGACAACGGAATATAGAACTTTGCAGATCTAGCAATACTTGTTGTCGGAATGAGAGGAGAAATAATGGAACAGTTAAACTCAATATACACCGCAAATCGGCACCTGATATGACAATTACTTACGCGATGAAATACGCGGGCTTCCCGAAAAAGACATTAAATGCATTGGAACGGAGAGTGTCATTTGTGCAAATTACACTTGATCAAAATATCGAACATAATACAAAAGGTACCTACGCAGATGTTACCGCAGGTAATAAGCGTACAGAAATGTCGGTTTCATCAAACTCCACCACGCATGGCGACGTTCTTAACGGTAGAGTGACAGCACCAATAATAGAGCAATTATCTAACCGAAATAAAGACACTGCGATCGATGAATCGGTGCAGAATACACAAAGCAAGGGCCGTAATGAACATGTTGATCCTAAAGAGACGTGAGATAAACGCACGAAATCAATTGCTTCTGTTCATTGGCAGAATACGCAACATCAACAACCTATTGAGGAGGCAGAGAAATCTAAATACGAATTCCGTGGTGTTCGTCGTAGACCTAGAAGCAAAAGGCTCATAATGTCGCGTACTACCGCAGATGCTACTGCATATGAAGTTGTGAGCTCTGTAAGGACATACGCAGCGGAAAGAGGAGTATACGTCACTATGATGCGTATTCTAAGTTCTGGGACACATACTATCCTACTTACACGGCACGCATAAATATTTGCGAAGATAATTTCGCAACGGCAACCCATCCGTACCTCTGGCCGGACGGCGTTCTTGTACGCGAGTTGGAGGATCGTGGCGATAATCGGTACAAAAATCGCGGGGGGGAACGGGAAGATAACTACGGTAGTCGTTCCAACAGTCCATACTCGTGGTGATTGACTCTGTGTTGATGCTCCCGTTCTTACTATTTTTTGTCGTGAAGCTTCTTACGTGGAACACTCGAGGGGTAATGTACGGCACCCATTTACTAGGCGAGATTCTTCGCGATACGGACATTGCTGTTATAACGGAACATTGGTTACCGCCAGAACAGTTTAATTTTCTGAACAGTATTGACCGTAGTTTTGACTCGTTTGGACGGAGTGATTCAAGCATTCCTATAGAGTTGGAACTGAGGACGCATCCGAGAGAGTTTGGTGGAATTACGATTCTTTGGAAAAAGAAATACCTGAATATATCGCCCTTGATGAACTAAGGGAATGATCGTATAATAGGGGTCTCAGTACAACTGGTGGACAAGTCGTTTATGTATGTCTTCGGGATATTGATGCCGTCGACTAATCTATCTATGACTTTGTACCAAGAAACGTTACAAGCACTATCTGATTTACATCAACGTTTTAATAGGAACACATGATATAGATAATGTGAAAACGTGCGAAATACACGACGACCATTTTCTTAATGCATCTGATCATCTACCTGTGTCGTTAGAATTCTGTTGTACTTTAAGGAACACGCATATAGATCGATTATCGTCAAAGGCCGTTAATTGGAGAAAAGTGTCTGCCGAGCAAAAGGTTACTTATGCCGGCAAAGTAGCGCAGATGATCGGTAATACTACTAAACTCCGCGAGGCGAAGGTTTTAGATGATCTCGACAGCTTAGTACAGATTATTGTTTCCGCGATAAAGGATTCGGCGATAGCTACATTGCCAGTTAAACAGTATCGTAAATACTTAAAACCATATTAGAACTTCGGAGGTGTTAAAGAACTGCATACGTCAATGAGGCAGTATCGTAGAGTGTGGAAAGCTGAGGGACGTCCGCGCGGTACAGAACATAAATCATACAAAGATTATAAGGATTCAAAAACCATCTTTCGTAAAGCATTAACAGAAGCAAGGGAGGTATACGAACAGCAGCAACTCAACCACCTGCAGGAAGCAGCGGAAGTTGATATCGGCGCATTATATAAGGCTGTTCGGGCAAGAAAATGTAATGGTTACAGATGTTCAGAACTGAAAGTTGACAATAAAAGCATCCGCGATTCAGATGAACTAAAGAATGTTTGGTTTGAGCACTATAGTAAGTTAGCTCTACCCTCTGAGCAAAGCAATTTTGATGATAGTCATCGGGCTAAGATACAGTTAGATATTCACGATATGTTCGTCAGTGCGATCGAGCTATTTCAATAAGTGAACTGCGACAGCGATCAAGAGTATGAAAAAAAGGTAAAGAGGGAGGACATGATGATATAGTCATCGAACATATTCGTTACGGTGGTAAAAGTCTGCTGGACGTGACCGTTATACTCTTCAATCAAATACTGACAAAGGAGGAATACCAAGTACATTTTACAAAAGGTATAGTAATAACATTATTCAAAGGTGGCAATAAAGACAAATTGAATAAAAACAATTATAGAGACATCACGTTAACACCAGTTCTGCAAAAGCTATTCGAAAAAGTTATATATCAGAGGTTAACAGTTCGATGTGCTGAAATGCAGTTTCCGCATAGACTACAACAGGGATTTAGAGCGGAATGTGGAAGTGTTATGGCAGCGTTCACTGTCAAGGAATCGATATCTCATTATATCGAAAATAGGACAAAAGTATTTGCTGCCTTCTTGGACAATGCAAAAGTATTTAGCAGCGTATGGATAGACGGGCTATTACATAAGATGTACAGACTTAGCTGGAAGCATCACGAATCTCCAAGCTCAACTAGATATCGTAAATGCGTATGCTTATCTTTGGAGGCTACATTATAACTCTGCTAAATCTTCGCTGATTGAATTTTCATATAAGAGACAAATCGTCAATAAACCATCAGCTGTATGTTCTCTGGGAGGCGCGATTATCGAAGGGACCGATAAAAAGGTTTACGCGGGAATTACTTTTTGTTCAAACCTAAAAGCTGATGTCGGTATAGAAAGCGCGTGCGACAAAGGTAGCAGGAACCTTAACAGTCTCATGAGTGTTGGTATCCATCCAGACGGAATGAATCCTCTAAAAAGTGTTCAACTCATGAAAGCAATTATCATACCAGGTGTTATATACGGATGTGAACTGTACCTTTGGAACAAACTGTGTAATGCTAAATTATCTTTTGTCTGGAAATCTCTATTTATTATTCGCTTATGTACATTCATGTTCACCTCACAGTCGTTTCAAAACGTGAGCTTCATCGTAGACATTTTCCATACAATGGTGAAATTTAACATCGAGACATTCTTTTTCGAGTTTGTTTTCTCTCGTGCGTGCTGTAGAGAGTTTCAGTGGAAATCGTTTATTAAGAAAGTCACAAAAAATTATTACTATGATGTATGGTGTAAAATGTGCAGAAATCGTCCCGATCTGTTATATTATAGGGCAGTTCATCAATATATTGAACCAAATCCCTTATGGTCTCTAACGTTGAAATTTCCTAAAAGCACATAGAAAATTTGTGAATTAATCAAGCTTTCCTACAGGACTGAATTCCAAAATGTGATGTGTAAATTGTGCAAAAAGGTTGGGAACAATGACGTTAAACATTTCATTATACAAGGTCCCACATTATTCAAAAGTAGAGACATCTTGCTGGAACAAATAGTTAATCTTATAAGCGTTGAAAAATATGTACAATACGATATGATAGAGGAAGACGAAAAATGTTCATTCATTCTTGGTGGAAGGACCGATATTTCTTTGGACGATGGAGAATGGGACAATCTGATGGTTGCTATAAGTGAAAAACTTGCTGGGATGTTCACAGAAATGAACATACTTCTCCAGAGCAGCTCTTGAGCATAGTTTGAAGAATACAGTAAGAAACTGTAGTATTATGTAAATATGTAGTGTTCATGCTGTAAATTGTTGAAATTGTTAAAAACGACAGAACCATGTAATCTCTTATCAGAGGAAATAAAGAATGTCTATCTGTCTATCTACCAGATGTAAAACCTTTTAATAAGAAATTATCTGTATTAAGATAACCGAAATACCATTTTAACAGAAAAACACTATTAAAGATATACTCATTTTTACCGATGCTAGGTCAGAATATGTCATTGAAGTTTGGGATGGTTGTTTGCTTGCATAATGCTCATCATCTGTCTGGAGAATGTCTGATCAAGAACTGCTAGTGTTACAACAGGTCAAAACAGTGTTACAACAGGCAAGAATACATGAAGCACTGTATTCAGAAACACGGTTATAACCTAAATTAACAACTAGGGACAGAAAGAAACTGACATACTAATCTCATTTTACCTGAAATGTTTGCTTTCCATACAAGTAGGCACAAAGACACAGTTTAAACCAGGGAATTGAAACTACTACAAAACTCCTATCGTTAACTATGCTCACTAATTAACAATAAGTACAAATTTACTGCCAAGCTTCCATGAATATAAAAAATAATGAAAGAAACCGTTATGTTTACATTAAAGATAAAGACATAATTGTAGTTCATGTGAATTGTACAGGGTAGATTTTTTTTACAGAAACCTGGCTTGTTCATGTGATTTGTTCAGGGTGTACTCAATACAACATTGGCTTGTTCATGTGAAAATCCCTGCTAAATCTCATTTGTCTCTTTTGAGTGTGGTAAATACGGAACAGAGAAACAGTATTATAATCTCGGGTTAAATAACAATCAAATACGTCTCTTAAACAATGCTAGGAATTGAAACAATACACACGTGTATTAATGAAAGTGTTAGGTTGTACACTGCCATTCCTCTCACTATTTATTTATGTAGATTATGTTGTTAGTGGTGCCGTGTGTAATGGTATACAAATTCTTCAAAGACTTCAAAGGTCATAAATGAAGGGTCGTATATATTCAAACATATGTTATTACCTGTATCCCATCAGTTACGTAGCTACGAAAACACGCGATGACCTAGTTATTTAGTCTGCTAATTAGAATGATGAGTTTTAACATACATCGATGTTGTTTTTACAGATCACTGAACTATGGTGGCATTGGGATGGTGATTGGACACGAAATAACACACGGATTTGATGACAGAGGTTAAAACCCACACTCTAAATATTTTGTGTACAGTGTCGTTGTGGTCATTATCTAGCAGCTAACTATATAAACAGGGAACAGGCTTAACTAAGAAACCGATAATGTATTAAAGATATCTTAAGGCTATTTGCTAAAATTGAAAGTTGCATATTGTTTAGTATGGTTGAAGTTTTTGATATAGACCGTCACAAACGTATTATGGGTATGATACCTAAAGTTATTATAACGATTTCAGTCATAGCTTTGATTATTATCATTAATGAGATAACAATAAGTCTGTGATAAGGAGCGCGTTCTCAAGAAGATCTGTGATGATAACATTATGAAAAGCGTATTTTCAAATGTTTATTTTGTTTTTGTCTCGAAGGCCGACAGTTCGACAAGGATGGAAATTTAAAACAATGGTGGGATGACGCTGTCATCGAACGCTTTAAGAATCAGACCAGCTGTATCGTAGACCAGTATGGAAACTACACGATGCCAGGAATTGGCATAGCGGTATGAGCCTTACTTATATAGCCGTATGAGTGTAACTTATATATCGGTATGACCCTTACTTATATAGCGGTATTACCCTTACTTATATAGCGGTATGAGCCTTACTTATATAGCGGTATGAACCTTACTTATATAGCCGTATGAGTGTTACTTATATAGCGGTATGAACCTTACGTATATAGCAGTATGCCCCTTACTTATATAGCCGTATGAGTGTTACTTATATAGCGGTATGAGACTTACGTATATAGCCGTATGAGTGTTACTTATATAGCCGTATGAGCCTTTGTTATATAGCGGTATGAGCCTTACTTATATAGCGGTATGAGCCTTTGTTATATAGCGGTAGGCCCCTTACTTATATAGCGGTATAAGCCTTACTTATATAGCGGTATGCCCCTTATATAGCGGTATGCCCCTTACTTATATAGCGGTATGAACCCTTACTTATATAGCGGTATGAGCCTTACTTATATAGCGGTATGAGCCTTTGTTATATAGCGGTATGAGCCTCACTTATATAGCGGTATGAGCCTTACTTATATAGCGGTATGAGCGGCGTTTCTTATATAGCATTATGAGCCTTACGTATATAGCGGCATGAGCCTTACTTATATAGCGGTATGAGCCTTACGTATATAGCGGCATGAGCCTTACTTATATAGCGGTATGAGTGTTACTTATATAGCGGTATGACCCTTACTTATATAGCGGTATGAGCCCTTACTTATATAGCGGTATGAGCCTTACGTATATAGCGGTATGAGCGTTACTTATATAGCGGTATGAGCCTTACGTATATAGCGGTATGAGCGTTACTTATATAGCGGTATGAGCCTTACGTATATAGCGGTATATAGCGGTATGAGCGTTACTTATATAGTGGTATGACCCTTACCTATATAGCGGTATGAGTCCTTACTTATATAGCGGTATGAGCCTTACGTATATAGCGGTATGAGCCCTTACTTATATAGCGGTATGAGCCTTACTTATATAGCGGTATGAGCCTTTGTTATATAGCGGTATGAGCCTTACTTATATATAGCGGTATGAGCCTTACTTATATAGCGGTATGAGCCTTACGTATATAGCCCTGTGACTTTTACTTACATAGCGGTATGATCATTATCTTTATAGTGGTATTATCGTTACTTATATAGCGGCATAGCCCTTGAAACTAATTGTGTGGCTCCAGAAAGCTTGTAATCACAACTCCTCTTTAACTAATGTTTGATTTTCTTTGTATCTTGTCAAAGTGAAACCACATAATCGGTTAATGTGCATGTAGAAAGGATTTTACACTTATTTAATTTTTCCTCGATTTAATGTCCTTTAAAGTGTAATTTTCTGCTAGTGAAACTTCAACTTTTCGTTTGACTTTTTGTAACTTGGCACAATAGAACTACATCCTATACAGATGTACATGAAGGAAGGAATTTTCAATTTAAATATTTGCCTCGAGTTATGGTCCTTTAAACTGTAGATGTCTGCTCCAGAAACCTTGTAAGCGTGCCTCCTTAATTCCTATTTGTTTGTTGGATATTTTTGAACCTTGGTGCAGTAAAACTACATTGAATGAGAGGTCATTTCGACTTTTTCGTCCTCCGCAATGAGGATGAACTTATAGTGATAGAGAATACAATTACATGTAAAGGGCGAAATTAAAACAGGACGAATATGGGTTTTACAGAACATTTGACTGGGCAATTTTTTGTTGTAAAACATTTATCATATAGACAATTCTCTGAAATTCACGAAGAAGAGTTCCAGTCACTTAACTTTTCAGCTCACAAATTTGCAACCAGCGATAAATAATATTGATTGAATTGAACGGCGTGTCATATGTAAATACATATGTGAACACGGCAGAAAGGAGACGATGTTATTTTGATTGATTTATCTACCTCAGGTCGCTGAAATGTTTTTATAAGCTGGATACGGTAGCTCTTTGGCCAATGCTATAATATATTTTTATGTTCAATCTACCCCCTTCCATGTATGTGTTAATGTAATAAGCATACCAACTTTGTACAGAAATACAATGTAATAACCATACCGACTTTGTACAGAAATACAATGTAATAACCATAACGACTTTGTACAGGAATACAATGAAATAACCATACCAACTTTGTACAGGAATACAATGTTATTACCATACCAACTCTGTACAGAAATACAATGTAATAACCATACCATCTCTGTACAGGAATACAATGTAATAACCATACCGACTTTGTACAGGAATACAATGAAATAACCATACCATCTCTGTACAGAAAAACAATTTAATACCCATACCAACTTTGTAAAGGAATACAATGTAATAACCATACCATCTTTGTACAGGAATACAATGCAATGACCATACCAACTTTGTACAGAAATACAATGTAATAACCATACAAACTTTGTACAGGAAAACAATGTAATAACCATACCATCTCTGTACAGAAAAACAATTTAATACCCATACCAACTTTGTACAGGAAAACAATGTAATAACCATACCAACTTTGTACAGAAATACAATGTTATTACCATACCAACTCTGTACAGGAATACAATGAAATAACCATACCAACTTTGCACAGGAATACAATGTAATACAAAACCTTTTATTTTATTATCAGTGTTTTTTGTGGTTTGATAGTTGAATGGGATCCAGACACAGGGAGAAAACATCGCAGACAACGGAGGATTAAAGGAGGCGTACAGGGCAAGTAGGATTGACTCAGGTCAAACATGTCTGATATAGAGTATATGTTAGCATAATACGACAGTAGCCAATTAATTACAGTTGAAACACCGCTAATACCGACTCTCAGTACGGATATCCCAAGCAGTTAAATCAGACCAGTGGTGTACACAGAAAGGATACTAACATATAGAATCGTTATCACACAAAACAGAGAGCAGATTTCTAAGGGAGACATTCTTATAATGTTGTGTTTGTGAAAGTTGTTAGAGTGTTCAATATATTTCCTACTTTTGACGGAGGGTTTATTAGAAGTACAATATATTTCCTACTTTTGACGGAGGGTTTATTAGAAGTACAATATATTTCCTACTTTTGACGGAGGGTTTATTAGAAGTACAATATATTTCCTACTTTTGACGGAGGGTTTATTAGAAGTACAATATATTTCCTACTTTTGACGGAGGGTTTATTAGAAGTACAATATATTTCCTACTTTTGACGGAGGGTTTATTAGAAGTACAATATATTTCCTACTTTTGACGGAGGGTTTATTAGAAGTACAATATATTTCCTACTTTTGACGGAGGGTTTATTAGAAGTACAATATATTTCCTACTTTTGACGGAGGGTTTATTAGAAGTACAATATATTTCCTACTTTTGACGGAGGGTTTATTAGAAGTACAATATATTTCCTACTTTTGACGGAGGGTTTATTAGAAGTACAATATATTTCCTACTTTTGACGGAGGGTTTATTAGAAGTACAATATATTTCCTACTTTTGACGGAGGGTTTATTAGAAGTACAATATATTTCCTACTTTTGACGGAGGGTTTATTAGAAGTACAATATATTTCCTACTTTTGACGGAGGGTTTATTAGAAGTACAATATATTTCCTACTTTTGACGGAGGGTTTATTAGAAGTACAATATATTTCCTACTTTTGACGGAGGGTTTATTAGAAGTACAATATATTTCCTACTTTTGACGGAGGGTTTATTAGAAGTACAATATATTTCCTACTTTTGACGGAGGGTTTATTAGAAGTACAATATATTTCCTACTTTTGACGGAGGGTTTATTAGAAGTACAATATATTTCCTACTTTTGACGGAGGGTTTATTAGAAGTACAATATATTTCCTACTTTTGACGGAGGGTTTATTAGAAGTACAATATATTTCCTACTTTTGACGGAGGGTTTATTAGAAGTACAATATATTTCCTACTTTTGACGGAGGGTTTATTAGAAGTACAATATATTTCCTACTTTTGACGGAGGGTTTATTAGAAGTACAATATATTTCCTACTTTTGACGGAGGGTTTATTAGAAGTACAATATATTTCCTACTTTTGACGGAGGGTTTATTAGAAGTACAATATATTTCCTACTTTTGACGGAGGGTTTATTAGAAGTACAATATATTTCCTACTTTTGACGGAGGGTTTATTAGAAGTACAATATATTTCCTACTTTTGACGGAGGGTTTATTAGAAGTACAATATATTTCCTACTTTTGACGGAGGGTTTATTAGAAGTACAATATATTTCCTACTTTTGACGGAGGGTTTATTAGAAGTACAATATATTTCCTACTTTTGACGGAGGGTTTATTAGAAGTACAATATATTTCCTACTTTTGACGGAGGGTTTATTAGAAGTACAATATATTTCCTACTTTTGACGGAGGGTTTATTAGAAGTACAATATATTTCCTACTTTTGACGGAGGGTTTATTAGAAGTACAATATATTTCCTACTTTTGACGGAGGGTTTATTAGAAGTACAATATATTTCCTACTTTTAACGGAGGGTTTATTAGAAGTACAATATATTTCCTACTTTTTAGGGAGAACCTACATCGTATTTCTTACTTTTGAAGGAGGGCTGATTAGAGGTACACTGTATGTCCTTCTTCTGACGGAGATTTGATTTGAAGAACATTGTACATGTATTTCTTACTTTTGACGAAGGTTTGATTTAAAGATCACTACATGTTATTTTACTTTTTACGAAGGTTTGATTTAAAGAACATTGTACATGTATTTCTTACTTTTGATGGTGATTTTATTAAAAGTACGTATACATTGTATGTCCTAATTGTGACGGAGGTTTGGTCAGAAGGAAATAGCATTTTCTACTTTTGACGGTGGTTTAATTACAAATAACAGATACGTTTTGATGTGATGAATGTTTATACAGTAGAACAATGAATGTCTTTTGGTAATGGAAGATAAAGTTGAAGCATATTATGATTGGACTGTAGAAGCAAGTCATTTGTACTATGAGATACAAATCGGGATAACAAACAAATCCTTGTTATGTTGGCAGGCATATTCAAAATGGGAAACAAGTCAGGAAAAAAGGGAGGACCTACTGCCTGGGCTGACACATCTAAATCATCACCAATTATTCTTTCTCAACTTCGCTCAGGTTTGTACTAGCTTTGAAATATATAATGTCGTCAGCAGTTACAGTAACACACACGGTAGCATGACCACACTGACTTATACCGTGGTGCGGCATCCGTTGCCATTTCCTTTTATTCAAAAGACTACTTAAGGATCGCTGAAGAGAATTTCCTGTAAAAAGGGATCCAAATATTCTTCAACAGAATAGGGACGGTACGGGTAGTTCTGGAAAAAATATTTCTCCTTAAGTTCAACTTAATGTTTAAGAGCTTACATAGGATAAAAAAATTCTGGGACCAAAGGGAGACTTTTAGTGAAATCAGTGATCCCAGCTCACGATAACGGAGGCACATTGCTTGTTTAAATTGATGTTGTGGAAAATTGGCAGAAAATATATATTTTCAAAAAATAGTATTTTTAAAAAGTGGTATTTTTCAAAATAATAAATAGTCGTCCCGATCTCTGACAGAAACGGGTACTAGTATAATCCTAAAATGGGTCGAAATAAGTGTCATTTTTATTCTTACTCGCCGGTTAATAATCATGTATTATTGGCCGTTCAATCGTGCAGGTGTACAGCAAAGCATGCACGCACATCGCTCCTACACAAGCTTCGCCAGTTGTGCAAGTGTTAACAATACTAGGCGTATTGACGAATTTACTGTGTTGAGTAAAGGTACACGCGTGTATGCACATATGCTAACGTTTCCAATCACGCACACATGGCAATCGGCTGCTGGCCGTTAGTACCGCTTATGAGTACTAAGTTGACCAAACAGCCACATGGTACAGTAATGTTTAACTTTGTATGGCTATGTTCATTGACAGAATAAATCTTAAATGGCACCCCCTTGCCTCATATTTCAGTAATTAATTTGCATAACATTTTAAATAACACTGAAAATCGTAAATTTGCTCTCTGTTTTTTGGTTTTGTTTTTTTTATTCATGGCTAATTTACACAAAGGTAGAACATTGATTATAGCCGGAACATGGTTGTGTTTTCTACGATAATTCAAGTTCTGTCATGTGAAAAACTTCCATCGGAAACCATTCTGAATTTCAGTCTTTTTTAAAATTTAACTAAGACCGGGAAAGAGGGTTTCGCACACAGTAGTTCTTTATTTACAAAGAATAATAGTGTTATCTTGTGTTGGACAATCGTCGGTTTTACTGAGTCTGTTTATTTATGTACTAGGTGAGTCTGTAACGTTTATTTACTTGTGACATATGTTGCTGTGACTGTACTAGGTGAGTCTGTTACGTTTATTTACTTGTGACATATGTTGCTGTGACTGTACTAGGCGAGTCTGTAACGTTTATTTACTTGCGACATATGTTGCTGTGACTGTACTAGGTGTGGTGCGGCACAATGAGACCGGAAGCAGCAGTAAACAGAATCCGGACAGGACTCCACAGCCCTGGCCGCTTTAGGTAAGATCTCGCTGAGTATCACGTATAGTCATTCTTACAAGTGGACCCATCTTTTCATATTGTAGTATGGCACTACTACTTTGGGGCTAAAACAATTAAATATCATCTTGACTCTACACACTGAAAACAAATACCCGATGACATAAAAGAAAAAAAAAAAAAAAAAAGGTGGGAAACCGCTACTGATCAAACACGTATTTCATAAACATCATTGGAAGTTTGAATATTTGATACCTTTAACATGTCTGTATGTCTTTTTTCTAGGGTGATCGGTACATTGCAGAATTCCAAAGAGTTTTCACAAGTGTTTAATTGTCCGGCCGGGTCCTACATGAATCCAGTTAAGAAATGTGAAGTATGGTGATTAGGAATAAGAGGGAAGCTTCCTGTCACATTGGACAGACCCAGTACTGGAGCAGAAGCTGGACCTCGACTTTCGCTCGCTTCTCCATGGCGGTTACTTACACCAGCCATGTTGGTTCCGTATGCGTTGTGTTATCACCTGCTAAACGTGACAGTGTGAAGGAAATTCTGACAAGTACATCAAAATCTTACAAGTGAATCGGAATTTTTATTCAAACAGACAATGCTGAACAATGTTTGAATGGTGGTGATAGGATTTAGTATGTGGTGACTGACGAGTGTCAACGATTGATGATGTGATAAGTGAAGAGAAGGATTGCGGTTAGCTAGCGACTCGTCAAATTGTCTAGCTGACATTGTCTCCACTTCCTCAGCTACAATTGGTGTGAACAGAAACTGTACAAAGACTTTAACGTTTGATTTGGTTTCTCAATTTCTGATATTGTGTATGAAATATTTAACCGATTAACATATTTCTTAACTTATTCTATTATACTTAGCTTGTCGTCCTAAGGAAAACATATGTAATAGTTTTGAAAAGATGTGCTCTTCCTTCGACAAGTAAACCTAAACGAAATTTCAACAATATGTTCGGCCATTTTGTCGTAGTAATTTAATAACTGTTATTATCGGTGAGAGTTCTTCACAGTCCGCAAAATTTAGAAATCAAACTGCTGTATAAACTGTTCAGTTGGATCTGAAATATGCTGAGAAAAGGTGATGAGACACAGGAACGATATTGAAAGACAGGGACAGGATTTGATATAAGGATTCTGCTTTTTTCAGAAACCTTAACGTGTTTTTAAATCGGTTGAGAGGAACGTATATTGAATGTTTTAATAAAGATATTTTATACAGTTATTATGTTAAACTTAAAAAATCACTCCGACATTCAGATATATGTGTTAACAGTATCGGGGTCGTTATTTAAGTTCTCTTGTAAATAGTACGTTCAAATTCCCAAATATTATATAAGATAAAGTTAACTTTTAATGCATAGATTTAGGGTCATTATACGCGAGTCCTGTAAATAGTCATGTTGAAACTGTCCTAAATTCATAATTCGATACATCAAGTTTTATATGTTTTACATATGACGTTATATATATCACACAGATGTATAATATTATCTTTTGTGGAAAAATGTATTTTGAATCATTCTACATTTTACGGGCATTTATGCTCAGTTTGTTAAATTTGTATTATAGAATTGTTCTGTTTAGAAAATATGTGTTAATTTTACTCTTTAAACAATTACCTGGAAAAAGAACCAAACGTAAAAATAAATATGTATATACATACTATGAAGTAAAAACAGATAGTTCAAAAAACGAATAATACATTGACTTAAAAAAAGTCAAATAATATAATTAAATTTTGAAGTTGAATTCTTGAAAAATGAAAATATATCCATTTTGCAAATTCATTAAGTTTTAAAGACACTGAACGGATCTGTTTTGTGTGTTTATCAATGATCAAAGCATGTACATAAGGTATTTCTAAGCATTTCCCTCAGGTTGGTAAGTATGGATTATGAAAGTTTTCTTGTTACACAACCAATCGACATCGATTTGTAGACAACACGTACACATTTTATAGCTTTGTGTACATACGCTTCACTGGTCATTTGTCTGATGAAGGTGACAGTGTACATACGTCACATAGAAACTCTTATTGGTTGTGTAACAAGAACATTTTCATTATCATATCCATAAGGTGTTTGAGGATGTTGTAATGTTGGCTTGTATAAACATCACCTGTCATTGAATTGGAAACTTCATGTTCGATGTACATTGTAAAACTAATGTCGATTCAACATCCGGGGAGACTGCCAGTTAAGTAATTTATCGGGACACGTGGGTCTTTTATTATATACTGCCTGTGTTAACGTAAAGGGTACCAGCAAGTTATACTTATATAATTTCCATTTTCACTATTCGAAAATATTTGCTTCAGTCCCTTTCAAAAGAAATAGTCCATACAATGAATGTGTTGCTGTGCATTTTACAAAATGATAATCGTTTAAAATGTGGATGTTTGAAAATAATTATCACAAAGAAAACAAGAACAGTACGATCACAACATCGGAATAATTGTTTATGGACCACAAAGCATATGAAACTATAGACAGGGGAATTTTCTTTAAGCCAGAAAAACTCATTTTTGATGCTTCAGCTTCTTAGATTATAACTGAAACCAAGGTTACCCTTTACCATGATTAACGTTTAGGATGTGACGTCACCGTATTTCTCTGGCGATTCAGTGGTGTGCTCTCAAAATGCTCGGTGATGGAAAACGTGGGCAAGTTATGTAATAAACGTCACCGAGACATGAGCCCTGCTGACGTTAGAGCCTCCACTGTTATAGGGAATCGAGTAATTTTGCTGTCACTCTTCGATTACGATTTGCTTGTTTTTAGACCTGGGATCCTCATTGAAAGTTTCGTTGACATGGCCTAATGAAAATGTGAATAAACCAGCGAGTTTCCTTGAAAACCAAATCCTAGTTCAGAGAAAAATATGCATTTTACAATATTACAATGCTTGCACATATTTTTGCAAAAACATCATATTTTGATATGGCACAGAAAATATGTATGAACTTTGTGAATGCACCCAAAAGATCCAGGACTGCTTTCCTGATATAATATCGATCGGAGTTAAAAGAAGCGAAAATGGAAGTATCAGGGAGTCAAAACGATAGTTATCAGATCCGTTAAACACGTTTGCAAATATATTTCTAATAGTACCGTCTACATCTTCACAGATATCACACCATATGTCATTGACGTTTGCTAAAGTATTAATATTCCACCAAAACGCACAAGCTCCAAAGTGATATTTGTGAGGGTACAGGCGTCTCCATAACATCAGTGGTCGATTAAGACATTGATATCATTCTGTGGCCATGGATTAATTTATTTTGCAAGGAACACGCACTGTGGGCTAGTGCCTTCTCACATCGACAATTTACATGAAGACTTTTTTGACCGTTAAGAAATACTTTAGCGACCAGGAATCCTATCATACCCTCTATAATTTGTTTGGTGTACGGGGCAGTTGGGGAGGTAGCAATGCGCGTAAATACAGATACGTAAACACACTGATTTGTCAGGTGGTAGTTTCTGAACTCGTGTTTACGTTAGGATATCTGCTACCTTACAATACATGATAGTGTTCAGAATAATGACCAAAAGCATTTAATAAACGATTAACAGAACAGTAAGTTGTGTAATTATTGTGAAGTTGGCATCATCTCTTAAGTGGTACCTTATCAACCATTAGAGTGTCAACATTACTTAACCAAGCCAATATATCCCGCCACACATTTTGTAACTAGTTTCTTCGTGTTGAACTCATTTTGAATGTGTATGTATATGCTACAGTAACGGTAAATATATATTTAAGTACCTTTCGTTATCAGAATGTGTCCTTATATAACGAAACCATGAACATTGTAATTAATGAAGAATTACTTGTCTCGCTGAAAATTGTAATTTATGACAGATTTACTCTCTATGAACATTGTAATTTATGAAGAATTACTTGTCTCCGGGAACATTGTAGTTTATGAAGAATTACTAGTCTCTATGAACATTGTTATTTATGAAGAATTACTAGTCTCTATGAACATTGTAATTTATGCAGAATTACTTGTCTCTATGAACATTGTAATTTATGAAGAATTACTTGTCTCCATAAACATTGTAATTTATGAAGAATTACTTGTCTCTATGAACATTGTAATTTATGAAAAAATACTTGTCTCTATGAACATTGTAATTTTATGAAGAATTACTTGTCTCCATAAACATTGTAATTTATTAAGAATTACTTGTCTCTATGAACATTGTAATTTATGAAGAATTACTTGTCTCCATAAACATTGTAATTTATGAAGAATTACTTGTCTATATAAACATTGTAATTTATGAAGAATTACTTGTCTCCATGAACATTGTAATTTTATGAAGAATTACTTGTCTCCATAAACATTGTAATTAATGAAAAATTAATTGTCTATATGAACATCCTAACTTACGAAGAATTACTTGTCTCTATTAACATTGTAATTAATGAAAAATTAATTGCCTATATGAACATTGTAACTTATGAAGAATTACTTGTCTCCATGAACATTGTAATTAATGAAAAATTAATTGTCTATATGAACATTGTAACTTATGAAGAATTAATTGTCTCCATGAACATTGTAATTTATGACTGATGCTACAACATCACCTTACTGTCACTCTATGAGATATCTCACTACACATGGTTCAGTTTAAATATAAACATAAATTACTCTCATTGTGACTACAGTACTAGGAGGTATTGTGACTACAGTACTAGGAGGTATTGTGACTACAGTACTAGGA
>NW_018479976.1:89048-102721 GCF_002113885.1 Mizuhopecten yessoensis | reverse complement strand
ATTGTGACTACAGTACTAGGACGTAATGTGACTACAGTACTAGGACGTATTGTGACTACAGTACTACGGATGACGTATTGTGACTACAGTACTAGGAGGTATTGTGACTACAGTACTAGGAGGTATTGTGACTACAGTACTAGGAGGTATTGTGACTTCAGTACTAAGACGTATTGTGACTTCAGTACTAGGAGGTATTGTGACTACAGTACTACGTAGGACGTATTGTGACTACAGTACTAGGACGTATTGTGACTACAGTACTAGGAGGTATTGTGACTACGGTACTAGGAGGTATTGTGACTACAGCGCTAGGAAGTATTGTGACTACAGTACTAGGAGATATTGTGACTACAGTACTAGGAGGAATTGTGACTACAGTACTAGGAGGAATTGTGACTACAGTACGAGGACGTATTGTGACTACAGTACTAGGACGTATTGTGACCTCAGTACTAGGACGTATTGTGACTACAGTACTAGGAGGTATTGTGACTACAGTACTAGGAGGTAGTGTGACTACAGTACTAGGACGTATTGTGACTACAGTACTAGGACGTATTGTGACTACAGTACTAGGATGTAATGTGACTACAGTAGTACTAGGACGTATTGTGACTATACGAGGACGTATTGTGTGACTACAGTACTAGGAGGTATTGTGACTACAGTACTAGGACGTATTGTGACTACAGTACTACGTAGGAGGTATTGGCGGCGTGTTATCATTGTTTTAATCACCTTGTAGATCACGTCCAATACATACAACTAGTAACAAAGAGTAGATATTGTGGTGTATGTCATATTCTCTAGAAAAATTCACCGATTCCTCAGTCCTATTGACAGTACATTGTAAGTAATATAAGTTACCGTGAGTTTATACTTGTATATTGTCGCTTGTTATCTGTCGCTATGAACCATCCCATGTCACATCATTTTAATGGTATTGTAATAAAAAAATAAACAAATTGGATAAACAATCTTGTTTTTGTTCTCGTGGCTGTCCAAATGACCATAATACAATTTCAACTTCTTATTTAGACAAGGTCAGTAGTCTTTTTGCAACCTTGGTATAACCAATGATGTTAATAGAAATTTTCATTTTGTTCAACGTCACACTGCAAACAAAGGAATAAGCCAACGGGCCTTAACGATAACTTTCGAGAATACTGTTTCATATGTAACGGTTGTTTCGATGTATTTGTTTAGATTTGGGATTATAATACTAAATTGATTATTTTGACGACAAGTGACACAGGGGTTTTGCATCACTCACATAGCTACTCCAGGGAAGAGATTTTATATCTGCCCAGCATTGTGAGAAAAAAGCCCCCAGCAATGTTAACCACTTTATTTGTAGAACTTTGATCCCCTTGGGTGAAGGGTGCTACCACTAAAATTTGGTATAATGTCTACCCAGGAATTCAGGGTATACCATTTAAAACATGTAATGAACAGTTCAATATGGCCTCATAGTAGCCTCTAGGAGAAGCCCTTGCTAAATACAATTTTTAATCCCTAAGGATTAAGCATGCAATCACTATTGGCTGAAATATGTCGAGTAAAAGTGATTTATTTACAGCAAATCAGCCGATTCGACACCTTTTACCAAGCTTCTCAGACCTAGAAATGGTACACATTTAGATCCACATGGATAAATAACAGTGCAATTCAGTTGGAATCTGGCAGCCATCTTGTTTTTCTGGTCGGTCTTAAAACGAATATGCAATACTACAGACCAATGGGAACCTACAAAGAATTTTGACAAAGATTTGTCATGTGCTTTTATTCAGAAAAATTGATAACAAATTTTAACTATCAAAACAGCTGCTTTTCATAAACCTTTTTTTATTTTATCAGTTCAAAATTTAGACATGCACAACTACAGACCAAGGATAAATCACAATGAAATATTAGAAAAGTCTTGTCTAGTATTTCTTGAAAGCTAGGAATAAAAACACTTGGGGCCATTTTATTACTCTGATCTATCTCAAAATAAAACACGAACAACTACATACTTTGAGGAACCTTCATATGAAATCTGACAAAGATCTGTTAGGTATTGCTTGAGAACTAGAGACATCAAAACTGAAATATCACAATCCAAGATGGCTGCCATGACGTTTTTCAAATCGCTTCCATTTCAATGCATGGTAGAGTCTACTCAAGTTATATAGGGGTGAAAGGGTAAGAATGGACCACTTAGCACGGAAGAAAGGCAATTTCGTTACCCCTCAATCTTATGATGAACCGCTTCTCTATATCTACATAAAAAAACATCATCAATGGCGTGGAAATTAACCCGAGTTAGTTATATTCAAGGGTTACTATAAAACCCAGATTAATAAATTTTGACCCGTTGGTATGGTTCCCCTACAACATTATTGAGTACTGTACATAATTCAAGGATGTCATATGTAGTGGTCTTCAGGCACTCATTGTGACATTCGCTATGTAAGTTTGTCATGTTTTGTGTATGTTTTGTGTACATGTGTGTCGCGACTAGGCCAACGTAGAGGAGACCGACAGGACAGTGAGTAGGGTCAGCCATGTGCGACACCGAGAGGATGTGTTTTGGATAATTTATCCATTTTAACTGTCCGAAAGCCCATAAACGTGGATAAGGCACAGAAACAGACTGCAGTGGTAAGTATTATGCATAACCATATTTCCAACTTTTAACCATTATTTCGCCCATTGTACAATAAATATTATGGTCATTTGTTCGGGTGGACGTGCCTGCGGATTACTGATGCGTGAAATTGTTGTTTTGTGTGTATAAAGATGTTGAATGCGTTTGTAGCGAAATATTCCTATATCTGTTGGCTAATTCTATATTTGAAACTATCCTAATATGTATTTATATTGTATGTATCGTATATTCATGTGTGCGTATGAAAGTTTGAAAAAAGTATGGAAGCTCATGCAGACCATTACTATAGATTTTGTTACACTTCTTGTACATTTAGATTTTGCTACTTTATGGTAATTATCGATGTTGAAAGCAGATTATACATGATAATTATTATGATTAAAACTATACTTGATAATGTTATTTGTATTTAATTACAATTATTTAATGTTGTGTGTTAGTGACAAATGTATTTTGTTATAGTTAGGACTGTTAGGACTTACAACTGTCACCTTTATTTGGCAGCAAACCATGTCGGGACAGCAGGAACAAACCTCAGACCGAAGAAGCACTAGAATTGGTCAGCAACAGGACCAGTTGTTCTTCGAGATTGGAGCTGGTTGGAATTAGGGGGAACGCGGTAATGCTTGGAACTCTATTCCATTTACACCATATGATCGTCCTGTGTGGACAATAGGTGTACATCCTTCCTTCGTGGAAACGTGTCCTGTGTGGACCTTATACGGAGTCCAGTGTGGACCTTATACGGAGTCCAGTGTGGACCTTATACGGAGTCCTGTGTGGACCTTATACAGAGTCCTGAGTGGACCTTATACAGAGTCCTGTGAGGACCTTATACAGAGTCCAGTGTGGATCTTATACAGAGTCCTGTGTGGACCTTATACGGAATCCTGTGTGGACCTTATACAGAGGCCTGTGTGGACAATAGGTGTACATCCTTCCTTCGTGGAAACGTGTCCTGTGTGGACCTTATACGGAATCCTGTGTGGACCTTATACAGAGGCCTGTGTGGACAATAGGTGTACATCGTTTCTTCAAGGAAACGTGTCCTGTGTGGTCCTTATACAGAGTCCAGTGTGGATCTTATACAGAGTCCTGTGTGGACCTTATACAGAGTCCTGTGTGGACAATAGGTGTACATCCTTCCTTCAAGGAAACGTGTCCTGTGTGGACCTTATACAGAGTCCTGTGTGGACCTTATACGGAGTCCTGTGTGGACCTTATACAGAGTCCTGTGTGGACTTTATACAGGAGGTCCTGTGTGGACCTTATATAGAGTCCAGTGTGGACCTTATACAGAGTCCTGTGTGGACCTTATACAGTCCTGTGTGGACCTTATACAGAGTCCTGTGTGGACAATAGGTGTACATCCTTCCTTCATGGAAACGTGTCCTGTGTGGACCTTATACAGAGTCCTTTGTGGACATTTGCCTTAATCCTGTGTGGATACTTTGAGACTTGTCTGGACACATTGAATCCTGTGTGGACATTCCATAGAGTCTCTCATATATGTTTTGGAAACCTGTGTGGACATTCGTCATATATATTTGGAATCCTGTGTGGAAAGTTGCTGTAGTACTACCAAGTCCTTCGTGGAGTTGTGACCGAGACTATATATATAGTTACCTTGTGTAATTATTTCCAGTATTTTGTATGCGAGGAGTGTGTTAGAGAGTGAGCTTTGTCAATATCGTCGTTATCGTATATTGTCACTAGTGTGGTATTTGTACATTATATTTAATCGATCGTGAAGATTGATGTTTGTTATCTGTTGGTTCGTGGTACGATTAATCCCTCTGTTCGTCCTGCGTTACACTCATATCAAGGGAGGAGGTCACAAGGAAATGATTCCTTTGCAGGATTTCGCACAAAAAAATAAAATCAGGAACGATTTAAATTGAATTTGTTTTTATTTTAGCTTTGTTTATATTAAAGAAACAATAAACCTATACATTTAGTGGACAATGCCACCTTCACACTTGTTCAATTCAATATGACTTTTAACAGTTTCAGGACACAAGTCCTTCAATCAATATAAGAATGCTATTCAATCTTGACAAGCCCACTTCATTTCCTTGAATCCCACAATCCAGTTATTCTGTTATAGTCTCTGGATCCTGGATTTCAATACACCAGTTTTGGTGATTGTACCTTCTGTACCACTTTAGTACAAAGTTTGGGAAATCTCGTTTCCTCCTACCATCAGGTTCTCGCAGTATAAACATCCTTGTTTCTATAGTCAAGATGAATCCTCTATCACTTTTATAGTGTGTGCTTAAAATCCTACTTAATTCAATTTCATCTTGTCACAAAATTTCATTAGATATATATATGACAAGTTTTTTAAAGCAAGATTTCATCAGTTTTTAAAAATGATTTACAAGCCACATACATGTACACATTAGGATTAAGTACATTATTGTTGACAAAAACAACATTCCTATCAACATCAAAATTGTTTACTGAACTTGACATAACAGGAATGGTTTATTTTTCAATCATCAAAGTTTTATACCTTTAACAATGTTAACTATGCCAAGAAAACAGATTTGTCAGCTGACTGACATACAACAATTCCACCTCCCAGCAATAGCATTCCTACTCACTGTAATTCAAACACAAGAGGCCCAAAGGGCATGCATCGCCCACCTGGCAATTTCTGTTACAAGTTACCTTGAAAGTGGACAAAGTCATATATTTAAATGAACGTCATCAAGCTTCTGACCCAATACTTATGACTCTTGGACCATTCAGAAAAACTTGCTTTAGATCCCGTGACCTTGAATGTGGAACAAGGTACATGTATTTAGTTTGAACGAACTTGATGGACCTCCAACCCTGCATACTAATGGCTAAATATCTTCCCCTTATATGTTGGTTAACATTATTGAGAAGTTGTTGAAAGATTTTAACACATTTAACCTCTGTGACCTTGAAAAAAAGTCAAGGTAGAATCCCTGCATCCCGGCATGATACTGGCGAAATGTCATCACCGGTTATTAAAGGGAAACTGTTTAAAGATCTCAACATATTTATACCCTGTGACCTTGAAAGTAGGTCAAGGTCATTTATGTGAATTAAATCTGGAAGCCTTTTGTTAAAGCATTTTACCGGTCAATAACATTTCCATATACCTTTTTGTCATTCATTGTAGTATAAACGTAATATAATTGACCCTGTGAACTGTAAACCACATCAAGGTAATTATTTGAACAATCATGGTAACTCTTCATCCCAGCATCTAACTGGCCAAGTGGTTTAAAGATTTTAACACACTATAAAAAGTTAACAGTAGACGATGGAAAGACACTGGTTGCCACACCATGGAATAAGCTCAACTGCACTTTTTGCTAAGTGAGTAAAATGTGGGGAAATAACAGTAAAATTCATCACAGCCCATGAGTTGCGCCAAGGTGTTTTTTATAGAACATTGGTGTTAAAGATTGAGGAGCAGAGAATAATTGAAAACGTCCCTTTTTTTCCTGTGGATAACTGTCAGTATCTATCCTGTAGATGACAGCGGTGCTAATGGCTTATGTGAAATCCTCCTTTTACAGTGTAAAAGCTGACAATAAATACTTTTACAGTGTAAAAGCTGACAATAAATACTTTTACAGTGTAAAAGCTGACAATAAATACTTTTACAGTGTAAAAGCTGACAATAAATACTAACAACATGTTGACTCATTCAGATTTGACAGAATCATCTTCTTCAGGTCTTTGTAACGTTGCCTGAAAAGGAAAAGACCAGTTGTAAAAGCAAATAAAGAGTTCATGTTGACTCAATTACAATGCACGGCCCACATTCTACTAGTGATGCAAGTTTACATTTATCAGGACATCTTTAATGGTTTCGAAAATATGGCCAAGACAAGATGGATGATACAATAAACAACAGGCCTAGAAGGGCCTGTATCGCTCACCTGTTTGTTTTGTTACATGGAGTTGTTGTCCAAATGTTGTGAAGTTAGGTTGATGGGATATTCAGAAGTGGTTTAAGGTTTAGTTATTTGACCCCTGTGACCTTGAAAGTATATGTAAGGCAAGGGCATATTCATGTGCAAATGTTGTTGAACTATAACACAGGATGCTGATGGGAGAACAATATCAGGACTTGACACGTTTCAGATATTCAGAAGTGTGTTGAAGGGTTTTGTTTGTTGTTATCTGTTTATCATTTTAGCAACAGCTAAGGTCATATAAGGATGGGTGTCCAAGAATGATGGGGCCACTGACGGACTCTTTTAAAGTGCCAACACAGTGAGATATCAGAACCTGGACATGGTAGCAATGACACCACAACTGTTACATTATACTGACATCGATCCAACCATTATTAGTTTTGGTCACCATCCATTTAATGGTGAAAGTCAAAATCATCATCAACCTCACCATCCTGAGTGCATCTTCCTCATCCTCCTCATCATCATAATCAACATACCTTTGAACATGTACATTTCCACCCATGAGAACTAGTAGATTGATATCGTGCAGCAGTTTTGGAGACGAAGTCAAAAATGTTAATTGTTCATGGATGCATGACAGACATACGACTTTGAAAGTATAGGTCAATGTCATTTTCATTCGCAAACTTCATCGGGTTCCATCATAGGACGCTATTGGACAAATGTGACTTTAGGGGAATCAGATCTTCAGAAGAAGTCATTTGAAGGTTTTAGACCTATTTCACCCCTGTGACTTTGAAAGTAAGTCAAAGCCATTTTCATTTGAAAACTTTGTTGGACTCGATCATACGATGCTACTGGCCAAATATCATGACTCTATGCCTTTTGGATCTTCAGAAAAAGTCGTCTGAAGGTATAGACCTACCGGTATTTGATCACTGATACCTTGAAAGTAGGTCAAGGTCATTTGCATTCGCAAACTTTGTTGGGCTCCATCATAGGATGCTACTGGTTAAATATCATGATTCTAGGCCTTTCAGATCTTCAGAAGAAGTTGTTTTAAGGTTTAGACCTATTTGACCCCTGTGACTTTAAAAGTAGGTTAAGGTCATTTTCATTCGTAACTTTGTCCAAATTCACCATAGGATGCTATTAGCCAAATATCATGATTCTAGACCTTTCAGATCTTCAGAAGAAGTAGTTTGAAGGTTTAGACCTATTTGAACCCTGTGACTTTAAAAGTAGGTTAAGGTCATTTTCATTCGCAAACTTTGTTGGGCTCCATCATATGATGGTTTAGCCTTATTACATGACTTTAAGCCTTTTGGATATTGAGAAGAAGTTGTTTGAATGTTTTGACCTATTTGACCCCTGTGACCTTGAAAGTATGCCAATGCCATTTTCATTCGCACACTTTGTCGGGTTCTATCATAGGATACTACTGGCCAAACTTTGTTGGGCTCCATCCCAGGATGTTACTGGCCAAATTATCATGACTGTAGGACTTTCAGACCTTCAGAAGAAGTGTTTTAAACAAAAGGTTGACGATGAACGGACGCCGCGTCATGGTAATAGCCAAAAATCAAAAGAAAAAAGCAGTACTTAAAATGCTTTCCTGAATCAGAAGAGGACAAAAACTTTCATGACCCACCATACACCTCTTGTTTTCATGGTTAGTTTTAAAACGACGTAACATTGATTTGAATATTCACCATCCACGATAGATACAAGTAAAACAAAACTCACCATCCATGTTAGTGGATAGTTTCCTTTGGTGATGGAGCAGTGAATCTTTGTGAAAATGGACAGACACTGAGTCATTTCTTCTTTCACTCCTTCCACTTTCTTCCAGACTAGAATCAATTTCCCATCCACATATGTTGCTACCTTAAGAGGTAATTGCTGTTAAACACATAAACAGTTATTAATTTATTACAATACTTGTTGGGTGAATAACAACTATGATATTTTTTTCACTCAATAGAATAAAGCTGGTACTGACCTACAAGAAGAAACCAAAATGTGATAACTTTTCCAAAATTTCTGATTATATAAAACAATACAATGGACTTTGTTCGTGATAAAACTGTACCATTAACTTCCGTACAGATTTGTTAGACCAATCAAACAGTCCTGGGTGGATATTGTAGCAGGGTACCTTATAGTAATGATCCTTATATAGAAAGGTAACTTACATCGATGTAGACCCTCTTTGTCAGCCCGAGGTTCAGGAAATACACGTCCACACAATGGTCCAGGACCGATAACACCATGGCAGCCCCCTCCACTGTACCTACCTCCTACAATACAGGAAGGTAGTTTCAAATTTTATTTCAAAGCTGTGTGATATTCAGTTTTGTTTATAGCCTATATCATGATCTCTCTGGTACTCTCTAAATGTATCCACCGTCGGGACATCATGACCCGGTACTATCTAAATGTATCCACCGTCGGGACATCACGACCCAGTAATCTCTAAATGTATCCACCGTCAGGACATCACGACCCAGAACTCTCTAAATGTATCCACCGTCAGGACATCTTGACTCGGTAATCTCTAAATGTATCCACCGTCAGGACATAACGACCCAGTACTCTCTAAATGTATCCACCGGCGGGACATCACGACCCGGTACTCTCCAAATGTATCCACCGTCGGGACATCATGCCCCGGTACTCTCCAAATGTATCCACCGTCGGGACATCATGCCCCGGTTCTCTCTAAATGTATCCACCGTCGGGAAATCACGACCCAGTACTCTCTAAATGTACCCACCGTCGGGACATCACGACCCGGTACTCACTAAATGTATCCACCGTCGGGACATCATGACCCCGTACTCTCTAAATGTATCCACCGTCAGGACATCTTGACCCGGTAATCTCTAAATGTATCCACCGTCAGGACATCACGACCCAGAACTCTCTAAATGTATCCACCGTCAGGACATCACGACCCGGTACTCTCTAAGTGTATCCACCGTCGGGACATCATGACCCCGGACTCTCTAAATGTATCCACCTTCAGGACATCATGACCCGGTACTCTCTACATGTATCCACCGTCGGGACATCACGCCCCAGTACTCTCTAAATGTATCCACCATCGGGACATCATGACCCGGTACTCTCTACATGTATCCACCGTCGGGACATCACGCCCCAGTACTCTCTAAATGTATCCCCCGTCGGGACATCATGACCTGGTACTCTCTAAATGTATCCCCCGTCGGGACATCACGACCCGGTACTCTCCAAATGTATCCACCGTCGGGACATCACGCCCCAGTACTCTCTAAATGTATCCACCGGCAGGACATCACGACCCAGTACTCTCTAAATGTATCCACCGTCAGGACATCTTGACCCGGTAATCTCTAAATGTATCCACCGTCAGGACATCATGACCCACGTTTCTCTCAACAATGATTACCGACTTGTTCACGTTGAACTCAAATAAGAGTTATCATATTTGTTTTTCTCGATTTTTGCTGGGATGCAATAATTTACATTTTATACTTCATATTCTTATTTTAAATAGACATGTTATTGCTTACTTTCATATAAATTTATACAGAGTAAATGAATTTATTGAAGAACTAAAAACAACATTATGTCAATGAGCAGCAGTCCATTGGTAATATGCCGGTCCGACGTACATGTCTGGTAAAAATTACTGCTGGTCCGGCAATCACTACGATAATTCCGGACCAAATGTCCGGCATTCGTTTTCTACCTTAGAGTTGTCTTGATTCATGTCACTTCAGTGTTTTAAATGCTCCTGTAATATTCGGTACAGTAAAGCACATGGAGTAACCTGTATTGACATTGACGAAGTGAAGAATTTACGCTTTGTTACCTGATTGGGGCAAAACCCGACTAGCCGTTTTAAACTTTCTCAAGAATGTTGAAGTTTTTTCTTTTGATGATTGATCATTTTTCTTCTGAATGGTTGGTATTTCAAGCCAACCTGACCGAATGTCCTGTAAGAACATTTGTATTTTGCATGGACTGGAGCAGTTGTACAGTCGTACCACAGAGCATCAGAAGCACATACCTGTACAAAGGCAGAGAAGAAGAGTTCTTCACATGTATCCGACACTACTTTAGCGGCCTTCTTTCGCACATTACAATTGTCAGCAAGTTCTTGTATTTTGTCTTTGCCCAATTGCATTTGTGTATCACCTATAACAGCAAAAAAATACATTGACATAATTATATATCAACATAATAAACCTGTTGATGGTTTTCTTCAGGGATCAATGTAGGTTTAAGGGTAAACTACCCTTTTTCAGATTTGGGGGAAATTAACATTTTGATACAAGGTTCTCGCGTTATGAAGGTAAAAGATAAATATCTTGTCCGACATACATGTGTGCAGTAATTTCAAGTTATAAACAATTTTAAGCTTAAAGTTGTAGAATTTTTGTTTGAATTTTGTGAAGCAAATGTATATATATATATATGCAGTATCATGCATTTTAACTGTTAACTTTAAAGAAAGCATATTTGTGGAAATATTTTGAAGAAAACGGCTATTTGCCTGTTGAAATAGGGGAATTTTGAAGCACATAAGGGTATAATTTCATAGAACAGTGGAATTTTCTTCTGTAGGGAAAACTACCCATAAATGGTAGTGAATCAAGTCTAGATTGATCCCTGTTTCCTTGTTAAGTAGTATCTCATTCATTGGGGCATCCTTCAAATCAAATCCTGATAGTAGCGGTAATATCCTTGGCTCCTTACCACAGGTGATTTTTGCTTAAATGGATAAAATCTGTTTCGATTTTGGCAGAAAAAGTTCTGACCCGATCAGAAACCTTGATGCCAAATATCCTTTTCCTGAAACTTATTTTCATAATTATAACTGTATTCAAAACAAGAACTTGGTGATTTCTGCACAAAGAGACCAAAAACTAGTAGAAAATAAGAATTAAAGTTATTTGTCTTTTTCGACTTCTGAGCATCAGTGTCTGATCCTTTGGAAACCTTTGTGCCATATATAAACACCAGTGCAAATACTATGAGATTAGATTATAGTATATATATATAGTTATACACCTACACAAAACTAAATCCTGGGAATATCAGCAAAATAAAAGCAAAATATCAGCAAAACAAAAGCTCACCTTTTTCTTTTGTAACATGAAACTGACATATCGGTACAACTTACAAGAACACAAGACATTTTAACATCTCATAAAAGGTTCTAAGAAATTGTTGTTTGAAATTTGAAATTTTAATTTTAAAGCTTTTAACCCACGTTGACCTTTGATTCTGGCTAGCACTTAAAGTTGACGTTTAACCTCATTAATGTAATTAAGAAAACAATTAACACAGCTGGTCTACATAAAATACCCAAGCATCATGACTCTAGACCAAATCATTCTTAGGATATTGTTGCTTGAAGTTTTTAACATATTTGACGCCTGTGACCTTAAAAAAGTAGGTCAAGATCATTTTAAGAGGAAATTATATAGTACTCGATCGATCCATCCAAGGTTCCTACTGGCCAATTATGGTTACCATGGGCCTTAAAGAACTTGAGAAGAAGATTGTAAAAGCTTTTACCCCATGTTGACCTTTGACCCCCGAATAGCACTTAAAAGTTGACCTATGACCATATTACTGTCATTAAGAAAAATATTAGCACTGCTGGTCTTCATAACATAGCCAAGTATCATGACTGTAGTCCTTATGGTCCTTTAAATATTGTTGTTTGAATTTTTTAACATATTTAACCCCTGTGACTTTGAAAGTAGGTCAAGGTCATTTTAATGAGAAGAGTTTATAGCACTCCATTCTTTGTACCTACTGGCCAAATATCTTGACCCTAGGATGGATGACAGACGGACGTGCAGATGGACGGACGCCCGCCGCAGTACGGCATAAGCTCACTTGGCCCTTCCAGCCAGGTGAGCTTATAAAACCAAAGTAAGCAGAGGCTCATAGATATATATATACCCCACTCTTCCTCAACATGCTTGGTCTTGACCGTGACCTTTGACCCTTTAATTTCGACCAATGATCAACAAAATCTAATCAGGTGCTGAACTCAAGGTTGAAGACTTTATATGGTGCTGGACACGTGATGACCATGTTTGCTTACCCAAAGCTGCTGAAAGTGCCCTGTGAACCAACACGTCAGCGTAGCGGCGAATTGGACTGGTGAAGTGTGTGTAGAGAGGAACACTGAGGGCATAGTGTCTGTACATCATCTCGTCCTTCAAACAACCATTACAGAAGTATACAGCCATCTAAAACCAGAAAATAGCATCATGTAAGGAAAGGTATACAGCCCTCTAAAACCAGAAAATAGTAACATGTAAGGAAAGGTATACAGCCATCTTAAACCAGAAAATAGCGTCATGTAAGGAAAGGTATACAGCCATCTAAAACCAGACAAGAGGCCCAAGGGCCTTAGCGGTCACCTGAGTTATATCATAGATACTGGTAGCTTTATTTTATTGTTTAGATGTGATGGGGAAATCAGCATGTAAACTAAGTGAAATTCAATACTTGTCATGTCATCAATGGATAAGAATTTGAAAATATTGGTAAATGTTTCCTTTGGGGCCCCGCTCTAGCCCCTGGGGATGGGGCAGGAATCCTAATTTTACAAAGTAAAACTCTCATTTACCCAAGATGATTCTGACTAAGTTTGAGCAATTTTCTGCTGAAAATATATAAAATATATACCGAAAAGTGTTATTTCCCTATATAAACTATATTAAACGTTAACCCCTCCCCAAGGGAGAACGGATAGCTCGGGGTCCTGATATTTTCAATTTAAATAAAGCCCCTGATGATCTTTCTTTCCACGTAAAGAAAATCACTGTAGTACCTCTGAGTCTGGAGAAGAAGATTTTTGAAATATTGATTAATTTTCCCTTTGGGGCCCCGCCCTGGCCCCAGGGGTCGGGGTAGGAATCTCAATTTTACAATTTGAAACCATCTACCTCCAAGGATAATTCTCACCAAGTAAAAATAATTTCCTACAGAAAGTTGTCAAAATATACCCAAAAGTGTTATTTCCCTATATAAACTATAGTAAACTTTACCCCCTCCCCAAGGGAGAACGGATAGCTCGGGGGTCCTGAAATTTACAATTTAAG